>NC_086446.1:592431080-592631080 GCF_028390025.1 Pseudophryne corroboree | reverse complement strand
CAAGTGTCATTTTGATTCTTCAACCTTACAGCAGCATGTGAAATTGTTGACCATTCCTTCCTCCTACGGGCTTTCCAGTCCATCAAGATATGAGATCAGCTTTCCCTTGGCTAGTCTCCTACTTGTACAACCACTCTACACCACCCTCTACCTCACCTCCACTTTTACTTCACATTGGTGTCTTTCAGTACCTTGACCCCCTTCTGTTTTCTCTTTACACCTCTTCCCTCAGTAAGCTTGTCACCTGTTTTCATCACCAGTACCACCTGTATGTCGACAATACCCACATTTTCTTCTCTTCCTCTGATCTCTCCCCCTTTATCGTCTGTTACATCAGTTTCTGTTGGCCATCTCCTCCAGGATTTCACAACACTTCCTAAAAATCTAGATGTTATTTTAGCATCCGCCCTTTCCATTTCCTTCCACATTCTGTCCCTCTCCCAACGTTTACACCTTTGCAATAGTTGCAGGATCAGGCCCTCTATCACCCTAGAAGCATCTAAACACTGATTCACTGCTTAACCATCTCTCATATAGACTGTTGTTATCTACTGTTCTCTGGCATTCTGAACTCCTGACACAACCCACTTCAGTCTATCCTAAACAAAGCTACCCACCTAATTTTATTTGTTCTGAACGCTACCTCTACTCTCCACTCTGCCAGACAATCCGCTGGTTCACCATGTCATACAGAATTAAATTGAAATTACGCTCTCTCACATACAAACCCCTCAACCATACTTCTCTTCCCTACAATTCCAGCCCCATTTTCTGTCTCACAGCCTCCTGCCCACTCCACTCTGACCACTTCCTACATTTCTCCCGGATCACTACTTTCTATTCTCTAGAGTTTCTCACAGGCTACTCCCAATCTCTGAAATGCTTTTTCACACTCATGCTTTCGGCCAACCTCCCAACTATCAAATGTGACATTAAAACATTTTTTTTCATTCTATCCTACCACCCCTCATACTACCACTCCAACCTCTGCCCTCACCAACGCTGCCTTTTCCCTTTTGTGTCCACTCATATCCCCTCTAGATTTTAAGCTTTTGTGAACAATGCCTCCCCTTTGTTTTCTCAACATAATTATGTTAAGTGCACATTACAATTTTAGGTATTTATGTGAATTCATGCTATAGAACTCATTGTACATATTCAACTTCTTGGAAGATAATGAGGTCATTACAAAGTCCAGATAACATGGCCATATACAGATAATGACCATCCATGGCACTGCAGCTCATATGCCATTTATTATACTCAAGAATGCAAAGTCATTGATTTGATGAAATATTGTAACTACAAAATATGAAGCAATTAATACATTTTTTTATTGATTGTATTAAGTACCTTAGAAATCACTACATACAGATGTGTCTCGTACATCTTGCCTCAATACGCCACGTAGCGGGAGATGTCTGGCATAAGTGAGCTGACAGATCCTGTGCAACTCTTTTTTTGTCCAAAATCTTATTCACATCACTGTGCAAATGGGATGCACAGGCATACTTAGCTGCTTAAAATGATATGCGGCATGCCTATATTCTCTTTGCATCTGCGGCTGTATCTGCATATACGAAATGCTACGTTACGGTGTTTTCTAGTAACATTTCATATGCAGATACTGCTGCGGTCACACACAGAATATAGGCATACCGCATATCAGTGTCCTATTCACATAATTTTGCAAATAAGACGCATTTTAATGGAAAAAGTTGCACGGGAAGACGATCAGCACTACCGAGTCATGCCACAGCATGGTGTGACTAGAAGGGCTGTTTAACATGCAGGGAGGCTAGATGGCCACATCTGTATTCTGAGACCTCCATTCTTCACTTTTCCCTGAGCAGGTACCTTTGACAGTGTTAATATTGGAATCATAAGGAAGTTAAGAGTAGTGATGATGACCATTGGTGCAGCACATCAAACCTGACGACGTTAGTGATAGCAGGTACCTGCATATCGGGCAGTGTATATATGTCAGTGCAATCCGACAGATCGGACGACATATCGCTCAGTGTGTACCCAGGTTGAGTCGCATTGCGTATGTGTCCTGCAGTGGTAGAAGCAGTAAGGATTTATTCGCAAAGTGAGTGACCGGAAGGATTTGTGGATGTTAACAGGGAGTAACAATTAATGTGAGGGGAGAGTATGGGCGTAATAATGCAGGGTAAATGGAGTTGCCCTATCCAACACACAGGTCTTGTCCAATCAGGAAGTGATTTAGAAGTTAGAAAAGATTAAGGTATTGATCAAAGGCATTAACAACCCAGATGGTATACAGAAATAATCGAGGATTGTTGACTCAAAAGCAGGCATGTTGCAAGCATTCCTGGGGTGTGCCACAGCTTGCAGCTGTTATCACGTATATGCGATAAACATAGCTCCGGTATCTTATTTATGATGCCCATGCTGCACGGCCCGTAGGGTTATTCAGATGGGCAATGATCGACTGATGTGCACCTGTTGTGTACGTCTTTGTACACATATAGTGGATCTGAGACGCAACCAGTTAGCATCTTTTTACAGATCCCAGTGGCTGTGACATTTGCATATTTGTGCACAGCCACTGCGTACAGGATCGCTACTGCGAAGGCATTTGCATCCTTCTCTCAATCAGGTCCCTAGATAGATCAGAACCTGTGCTGGGTGCTTACCACATACTGTACAGCAGTGATTCTTAAAGACTCAGGACAAGAAGATTTCAACATCATTATGATTGGTAACACAATGGACCTGATTCATCTATTTTCAAATACGCAACACAGCCACTTATTATGTGTGACTAGGAATCAGTCCCAAACTGTGCACGCTGAGGGTTACTGTATACAAGTAGGTGCCTTGATGGTGCAAAATTGAACTTCCAACGTACTCTTTACTTTAAAAGCGTGGATACAGATTTCATGGAATATTTAATATATCCTATACTAACACAGAGGGCTTTATTGAGAGAGATTTTTGCAGCAGCTCAACAACTATAATAAAAAAAGAACCTGTGTTTATATAATGCGTTTATATAATACGAGGCAATTTATGCTGGTAACAAAGTAGATAAAATTTGTTCTATGAACATAAAATATACACAGTGAGAAACGAAAGGTCTGAGAAATGCAAAACTTATAGAGCTGTCGGTCATAACCTGACAAAAAATATAATAACAAAAAGGCTTTACAATATTCTGTTTCATTTCCCAAATAAAATCCAGCTTGTTCGCATGGGTCCTTGGAGAGAGAGTAATATTTTATGGATGAAAAGGCTGACATTGTAACAGCTGTTCTGTGGCCAATCAATAACCCATCATGCTAGAAAAGCTATGATCTCAGTGGTGTTTAAGTATGTTCCTACAGCAATATCAAGCTTGGGCAAGTGTTAAAACACTTTTTGGAATGTTATTGCAAGTATACAATAATATGAGAGAGTTATAGATATCCGTGCTCTGGAGACTATTATTAGAGTATAAAAAAGATCCTGTTTAATTGTAACTGGAACAATGGGATCTAGCCAGACGCAACGTTGTCCTAAAATTGAAACAAAACAATCACTGTTCTGTTATTTTGGCCATATACAATTTAATGTTAAATCAAGGCACCTTTAATGTTATCAGGGCTGCTTTATTGACCATTGCAGTAGCTAAGCTACTTAAACAGCATATTACAGCAATAACATATTATGTAACAACAATAATATCTCACGATCTTGTTTATTATCTATTAAATATGCCCATATGGTGATTCTGTGGTGACAAACACAGGGAAGAGAATATGTAATCCTGTGCATAGCTATGGCCTAGATGCTTTTGCTGAAAGTCGTGTTTGTCACTGCCAGATTTATATAATGATGTAATCTCTAATCAAGCTACAAGACTCCACATCATTCTAAATAACAAGTTCATTTTGCAATGCAAAATCATTAGCAGTGCAAAGATAAAATGGAGGGGGATATTTCTATACGGCAACCCTCATTTTGTTAGCAACCATTTAGAAGCAAGAATACATCATTCGCCCTCCTGCCTAAAACACATTAATTATGAGAGTGATGAATAAAATTTAAATAAGCTACTCCCAAGGTTTTGGTGTAACAGTAATCACTGTAAAATGTCTGGCTGCACGTATCCTGGGATTAGTGTGGTTTGTTCAGATAGGGGCTGACGGATGCCTGTTGGCTGAGGGTGTCTTTCGTACCGTGCATGATCCAGAATTAAGTGCGCGCAGCACAAGTAAGCGTAATGCAGAGTCATACACAGTTCCATCACATCTACACTTATGACTGCAGAGGCGTCACTGGGATGTAATGAGACATTATCATGTAGGCGAATTTCACAGAGTGTATCAACGAACCTGCAATCTATGCAGAGTTACAGTTGTAAATGCACCTGTTTCCAGGCGTGTTTTCTGCACCAAGTAATGTGCTAGGTGTAAGTATGCATTAATAAGGATGACTATATCACTGACCTGGTTTGAGAGTGTTGTGGACTCGGGGTTTCTTCCGGTGACCGGGAAGGGGAACCGCAACTGGGCCGCAGCAGAGATGGCCGAATGTAGGTTTTCTTCATGCAGGATTTGGGCGGCAGGCAGAAGGCTCGTGTTGGATGCTGGAGGTCTCCTGAAAGACAAGGACTCGGGAAAGGTGCTGATGAATTTGTGAAGAATGCTGTAAGCTCACAGTGAGCGATACTGAGGGACTCTGTGGCAATTTGTGAGCGCTGCTGAGGCTCCTGGAGGCAAATGATAATGAGCGTGGCTGAAGAACACGGAGACAGTTAATTGTGACCGTGGCTGTAGCACACGGTGGCTGAAGGCTGTGAATGCTGAAAGCACTTGAACACTAGACGCTGGAGGCACTGAATGCGGGAGGCACTGAATGCGGGAGGCACTGAATGCGGGAGGCACTGAATGCTGGAGGCACTGAATGCTGGAGGCACTGAATGCTTGAGGCACTGAATGCGTCTGGGAAGGCAGGAACCACAGGGAAACTGGAGCACTGGAGATCACAGTTCTGACAGAATAGATGATCCTCAGGCGCCGGAGCTCTGCCCGGCGTCTGAATTTAAACTTTCCGCCACTGTCTGATTGGTGGGAAGCGCTGATGACATCACCCGCACACCTTCCGTGGACGCCCTGGGCGTACCCGCGACGTCCACATTCATGACCGCCGGGACCAGCGCAGACGGAGCGCCGGGAGCCGGAGACCACCAGTGAGGACGGCCGCCAGGAGACCCAGCGCGCCCGGAGAGGTAAGTGCGGCGGCCGCGGCGGCGGCATGACAGTACCCCCTCCTCTAGGAGTGGCCCCTGGACACTTCCCTGGTTTCGTAGGGTGTCTAGAATGGAAAATCCAGATTAGTCGAGGAGCTGAGACCTCAGAAGCTTTTATCCAACTTCTTTCCTCAGGACCATAACCTTTCCATTCTACCAGATATTGCAAGTTCTTATGATAGTAACGAGAGTCCAGAATAGTTTTGATCTCAAAGTCCGTTCCAGTTTCAGTTTCTACTGAGGTGGGGCTAGAAGACTTTGAATGAAAACGATTAAGGATGAGAGGACGAAGAAGAGAAACATGGAAGGCATTTGGTACACGTAGGTGAGAAGGTAAACCCAACTTACAGACCACAGGATTCAGGACTTGTAGCACAGGATAAGGACCGATGAACCTTGGAGCAAACTTCATAGTGGGTACCTTTAACTGGAGGTTACGTGTGGAAAGCCATACTCTATCACCAACCTTGTATTGAGGAGCGGCCCGCCGTTTCTTGTCCGCGAAGAATTTGTATCGGACAGAAACCTTCTTTAGACTAGCACGAACCTTACTCCAAATTTGACTGAAGTGTAGTAAAGTAGAAGTCACAGCTGGAACCTCCTCCGTCGGGAGAATTGGTAATTCTGGAACCCGTGGGTGGAATCCATAATTGATGAAGAACGGAGATTCGCCAGTAGAAGAATGAAATGAATAGTTATGGGCAAACTCTGCCCAAGGTAACAGCTCCACCCAGTTGTCCTGTGCAGGGGAGAGATAAATGCGGAGGAAAGTCTCCAAATCTTGGTTGACTCGTTCCGTTTGTCCATTCATTTGGGGATGATAGGCAGACGAAAATTTAAGTTTGATTCGTAAGGCCGAGCAGAGGGCTCTCCAGAACCTTGCAGTGAACTGTACCCCTCGGTCAGAGACTACCTCCTGAGGTAAACCATGCAAACAAAAGTGTTCCCGGATGAATAGTAGAGCCAATTTAGGAGCTGTCGGCAGACCTGTCAATGGAACGAAGTGCGCCATCTTTGAAAAACGGTCGACAATCACCAAGATGGTATTGTAACCTTTGGAACAGGGCAACTCAGTAATGAAGTCCATGGAAATATGAGTCCATGGTTTCCTAGGAATAGACAGAGGATAAAGCAACCCGGCAGGAGGCAGACGAGGAGATTTATGCTGCGTACATTGTGGGCAAGAATTAACATAATCCTGTACATCTTTCCTCATGGTGTTCCACCAGTAAGATCTTCGCAGAAACTTGAACATTTTCTGGACGCCTGGATGACCGGAGAACTTGGAGATATGGGCCCACTGCAGTATTTTCAGCCGGAATTCAATTGGTACAGACATTCTTCCAAGGGGAGGACCCAGAGTAGTGGAAGCAGCGGAAACAGAAATTGGATTCAGAATTAAACTCCGCTCAAAAGAATCCTCTTCATCTGTGGGGGTTTGAGAACGAGACAGCGCATCAGCTTTAGTATTGAAAGTCCCGGCCCGGTACTTGATAACAAAAGAGAATCGAGTGAAGAAGAGCGCCCATCTAGCTTGACGAGGATTCGAACACTGTGCGGTTTTGATGTACAACGAGTTTTTGTGATCGGTGTAAATAGTAATCAAATGTTTGGCCCCTTCTAAAAGATACCTCCACTCCTCCAAAGCGGATTTTATTGCCAAGAGTTCCTAATCACCAATAGTATAATTCCGTTCGGCCGGAGAGAATTTATGAGAGTGAAAACCACACGGATGCAATTTCTTATCCGAGGAGTACTGGGAGAGAACGGCTCCGACTCCGACCGAGGACGCATCAACCTCCAGGAAAAAAGGTTCTTCAAAATTTGGTTGTTGGTGTACCGGAGCTGACATAAAAGCTGATTTCAAGTAGGTGAAAGCTTCCACGGCTTCGGGAGGCCACAAACCCGGGTTAGAACCCTTTTTGGTCAAGGCGGTAATAGGTGCAACGATGGTGGAGAAACCCCTAATGAATAACCTGTAATAATTCGCGAAGCCCAAGAACCCTTTGTATTGCTTTCAAAGAGAAGGGCTGAGTCCAGTCACGAATGGCGGAAAGTTTCTCCGGATCCATGCGAAGCTCCGTCCCCGAGATGATATAATCGAGGAACGGAATTGATGTTACTTCAAAGGTACATTTGGAGATCTTGGCATAGAGATGATTCTTTTCGTAAACGGTGGAGTACCTCTTTGACCTGTGTCCTGTGTTCAGCATGGTTCTTGGAAAAAATCAGTATGTCGTCTAAATATACCCCAACATTTTGATATAACATGTCTCGGAAGATTTCGTTGACGAATCCCTGGAAGACGGCAGGAGCATTAATAAGGCCGAACAGCATTACCAGATATTCATAATGCCCATCCCTGGTATTGAAGGCGGTCTTCCATTCATCCCCTTCTCGGATGCGTATAAGATTATAGGCTCCCCTCAAGTCGAGCTTGGAAAAAACGTGGGCGCCACGAACCCTATCAAATAACTCTGTGATTAGTGGCAAGGGATATTTATTTTTGATGGTGATATCGTTTAGACCGCGGTAATCGATACATGGTCTTAACCCCCCGTCCTCCTTCACGAAAAAGAAGCCTGCTCCAGCCGGGGAGATAGAGGGGCGAATGAATCCCTTGAGAAGATTAGACTTAATATAGTCCGACATAGCTTGGGTCTCTGGAAGAGACAGAGGATATGTACGGCCACGGGGCGGCATCTTCCCTGGGATGAGGTCAATGGGGCAGTCCCAAGGCCTATGGGGTGGTAACTGGTCATCCGCCAGTTCCGAGAACACATCCTTGAACTCTCGATAAGCCTCTGGAATAAGCTCTTCATCCGACCTGGAGAGGCACGGAGCGGACAGACAGGAGTGAGGCAGTTAGAGTGACAAAAAGAACTCCAAGACAGAATTTGTGAAGACTTCCAATCGATGTGGGGATTATGAATTTTGAGCCAAGGCATCCCGAGGACCAGATCGTGATGCATTTCCGGAATTACTAAGAATTCCAGACATTCTTGATGTAGAGCTCCGACCTGCAGCCTAACCGGCTCTGTGCGCCACGTTATGAGACCCTTGGATATTCTAGTACCATTGATAGCAGTCAAAGAAATAGGCCGCTCGATAGGCCGTACCTTTAAATCCGGACTTTGGACACAGGAAGAAGAAACGAAGTTCCTCGCAGCCCCGGAGTCCAACAGGGCCTCAAAAGACTTGGAGACTGACTTGGAGGTTAAAGACACAGGAAGCAAACAATCCAAAGTCGGAGAAGATTTGGTCGTGACTCCCAACTTGACTCCTCCGGAACAAGCTAGGCCTGCCCGTTTCCCGGACGGGATTTGCAGAACTTGATGAAATGATCTGCGGCTCCGCAGTACAGACAGAGTTTACCCTCACGACGACGCTGTCGTTCTTCCTGAGACAATCGGGACCAGTTAATCTGCATGGGTTCGTCCGGACTTGGTACCACCGCTTGCCTAGAAGGAGGAAGCCGGAACCTGGAACGATCCGATAGACTACGTTCACCTCCACGTTCTTGCATCCGGAGATCCACCTTGACGCAGAGGGAGATCAATTCCTCCAATGAATCCGGTAGCTCCCTAGTGACCAACTCGTCCTTCAGGCGATCAGAGAGACCGTTCCAGAAAGCAGCTCTCAGGGCGTCATTATTCCAGCGAAGTTCAGAGGCAATAGTCTGAAAATGAACCACGTACTGACCCACGGATTGGGAGCCTTGACGGATGCGGAGCAAGTCAGAAGAGGCCGTGGTCATCCTGCCCGGCTCGTCGAAAATTCTTTGAAAAGACGTGTTGAATTCAGTGTAATTGGAAACCAATGGATCAGATCGTTCCCATAGTGGAGACACCCAATCCAATGCAGATCCTTCAAGCAGAGAAATAATATATGCCACCTTGGACCGGTCTGTAGGGAAATTATGTGCGAGTAGCTCAAAATGGACTTCGCATTGGTTTAAGAAACCTCAACAATTTTTTGGGTTCCCATTATAACGGGAAGGAGTAGGAAGTTGAAGGCACGGACTGGTACCAGCCAATGGTTGAACATTGCTGGAAGCGGCAACGGGTGCGGCTACGGGAACTGGAGCCGGAATTACAGAAGCTAAGGATGCTTGAATCTGATCCAACCGATCGGACAACTCCTGGAGATGATGCATCACCTGGCCCTGGGCCGCTTCCTGACTTTGCACTCGGGAAGCCAAATTCTGGATGGCACTTGATTCCGTGTTCCGATCCCCCGGATCCATGGGGCCTGAGTATACTATCACTGACCTGGTTTGAGAGTGTTATGGACTCGGGGTTTCTTCCAGTGACCGGGAAGGGGAACCGCAACTGGGCCGCAGCAGAGATGGCCGAATGTAGGTTTTCTTCATGCAGGATTTGGGCGGCAGTCAGAAGGCTCGTGTTGGATGCTGGAGGTCTCCTGAAAGACAAGGACTCAGAAAAGGTGCTGATGAATTTGTGAAGAATGCTGTAAGCTCACAGTGAGCGATACTGAGGGACTCTGTGGCAATTTGTGAGCGCTGCTGAGGCTCCTGGAGACAAATGATAATAAGCGTGGCTGAAGAACACGGAGACAGTTAATTGTGACCGCGGCTGTAGCACACGGTGGCTGAAGGCTGTGAATGCTGAAAGCACTTGAACACTAGACGCTGGAGGCACTGAATGCTGGAGGCAGAGAATACAGGAGGCACTGAATGCTTGGAGGCACTGAATGCTTGGAGGCACTGAATGCTTGGAGGCACTGAATGCTTGGAGGCACAGAATGCGGGAGGCACAGAATGTTGGAGGCACTGAATGCGTCTGGGAAGGCAGGAACCACAGGGAAACGGGAGCACTGGAGATCACAGTTCTGACAGAATAGATGATACTTAGGCGCCGGAGCTCTGCCCGGCGTCTGAATTTAAACTTCCCGCCACTGTCTGATTGGTGGGAAGCGCTGATGACGTCACCCGCACACCTTCCGTGGACGCTGGGCGTACCCGCGACGTCCACACTCATGACCGCCGGGACCAGCGCCGGGCGCCGGAGACCACCAGCGAGGACGGCCGCCAGGAGACCCAGCGCGCCCGGAGAGGTAAGTGTGGCGGCCGCGGCGGCGGCATGACAGACTATTAGTAAGCCAAGCGTACTTTACTTATGCTGCATTCAGTTCGCAAATGCCGGATCCTACCCGGTAAGAGAAACGTGTACTTACCGGGTGGGATCCGGCATTTGCGCTCCGTTGCTGGCTTTCCGACCCGGCAATATACCGGGTCGGTTGCCATAGCAGCGGAGGGCGCAGCAACAGCAGGGGCGGGGGTGGAGGCGGCGCCGGGAGATGAGCTCATCTCCTGCGCCGCCTCTGCCTATGCTGTGAATGGGAGCCGTGTCGCATCGGAACGGCTCCCATTCACACTGCGCCTGACCCGGTAATCAACCCGGTAATAACCCTTCTTTTTTACCGGGTTGAATTACCGGGTCAGGCGACCCGCTAATTCTGAAAAGGACCTTTCACATCGCACACTGACCCGTTTCGACACGGCAATATGCCGTGTCGATACCGGGTTTTTAGTGCGATGTGAAAGGGGTATTAGAGGACAGGCACAGTGCAAGTTTTTTTTCTTCGTGCACAAAGTATGGGAGCAACATTTGTCTGATTTATTTCCAATTGACATGTTGTGCATTGCTGATATAAATTGGCAGTTACATATAATATTACATGTTGCAGAGCAGAGTCATAAGGATGGCAGAGGGATCCACATACTGTATTATGATTACCCCACAGTCTGCATCATTAGTCGCTCTGTAGCACGCTTGCAGCTGGTCAGTGCATCATCCGCTCACCCACTACTTGGGGACATTCTGCTCAGGCTCAGCGTTGACATTGGACACGCAGAATGTAATGGGATGAAGGGTGTGCAGGTACTTAAGAAATCTGTGCTCAATAGCATTTTTTTTTTTATAATAATTTATAGAATTTTATCTATTGAATTTTTTAAACACAATCATGATGTTCATTTTTTTTTAATGATCATATCTCTCCTTTACAAAAACTGTTACAAAAAAGTTTGAAAATCTTGGTTATAGAGCAAGTTGATGGTTTTCACAGCAATTGAAATAATGTTGCGCAAATAGCATTGCTGAACAGCCAGGAGTGAAACTAGGCTTTCTCTCATCAGGATCAAAGACTCAGCTTAGCATATAGCCCCATCCCACTACACTATCTCACCCACCACAGAATATAGGCATGCTGCATATCATTTTAATCATCAGAAGATGCCTGTGCATCCTATTACATTACTTTGCGTCTAAGACACATTTTCGGAAGAAGAAAAAACCGCTCGGTGCTACCAAGTCACACCACGGCATGGTGGGACTTCAAGAGCTGCTTAGCGTGACCGCAGCAAGGATGTAAGAGGACACATCTGTATGTGGAGGGGACAGTCACAAGCAGTGTTGCAGGGAATGTAAATAGAATTAGTGGGCTGGGCTTGTGGGGGAGGGTACAGTCCACCTGCACTGCTGTGGTGAATGTACGGAAGAGTGAAAACTTGAATAGTGAAAAAAGAAATGCTTCCTGCAATCTGGTGCACTGATTTCCACACGGGACTGCGGCCTATTACTGGCATCTCCTTCCCTTCGGTCACCCGGGGCATGTGTCCTGTCTGACCCCCATAGCTTTGCCCTATAGCCACAAACTCAATCTAATATAGTCAGGTTATTGAAAGCTAATATTTGATTGGTTGCTATATTTTACTGACACAACTTTATTAAAATCTCACTTTATTATCCTGTAAAGAATTTGTAAATCTAAATTTAATATAAAACATCAATTTTACCTTTGTACAAATATACATAAAGATATGATTCTGCAATAAAAATGACCGGAAGTTTACATATATACTAGTACCAAAAATGTACATATTACATTTAACAAGAATTTTATTACGTTCTTTTATATATAACATAACTGTTCCATAATGGCGTAGCCAGAAAATTGTGGGCCCCATAGCAAGATTATGAAGAGCCCCCACCCTAATGCTTCTAGAAATGCCTCTCTCCACAGAAGCAGTGCTCGTGTTCATTTTATGCCCATAGTAGTCCCCTAATTAATTTTATGACACATTGTAGTGCTGTCAGTGCACATAATGCCACACAGTGCCCCCAATGCATATACAGTGTCACCATTACATATTATTTCACATTGTAGTGCCTCCAGTTCATAATATGTCACACTGTAGTAGCAGAAGTGTAAGTTCATACTAGGAGCCCGGAGGCAAGATATTTGTTGGTGTGCCCCCCAACCCCACTAAGCTCTACTTCACTGCCCACAACCTGTCCCAGCAGCACTCAGACACACACTCTCTGCAGGGGCACTGATGGAAGGGGAGTGGGGTTGGTTGCTGATTACCTATCTTGGGCTTGTTAGAGGGGCCCAGTCAGGTGACATGGTCGCCTATGCGCAGCTGCCTGTGCCCCATGTACAGCTGCAAGGAGGGAATGTTAGTATAGGGGGAGTGTGTACTAAAGAGGAAGTCTCTCCCCATAGGTGCCGGCTGCTGTAGGAAGGACCTGCCTCCAGCAGATCACATTCACCCCCCATCCTCCACATTCACTTTCACCACCCCAGCAGCACCCAGACCGGGAGATGGCTGCCTGCTTACTCCTGTTCTTGGGTGCATGAAGCAGAACTGGAAGCAATGGAGGAGGTCCGTGCACCCCCTTCAGGGCTGGCATCCAGAGGTAACTGCCTTATGGGTCTATTTATGAAGCAGTGAAAAGTGTGGAGAAGTGAGCCAGTGGAGAAGTTGCCCGTGGCAACCAATCTGTGTTGAGGTAACATTTGTAAAATGGATTCTATAATATTATACGTAACAGCTGATTGGTTGCATGGGCAACTTCTCCACACTTGTCACTGCTTCATGAATAGACCACATAGTCTTCTGTATTTACGCCCCTGTTTAGTAGCATCAGCTAAGTTGATGCCATATCCTCAGTTCCTATTATACCACACTGTAGTGTCCACAGTTCATACTGTGCAACATTTCAGTGCCCCAATTCATATTATGCCACATTACAATGCCCCCTGTTCATAGTATGCCACACTATAGTGCCTTCAGTTTAAATTGTGCCGCATTACAGTGCCCCCTTACCATTATAATATTCACAACACACACCACTGAAAATGGATTGTCACCGCATTCATGCTAGCTGGGTCTTACTTGTAGACAAATTATATGATCTGGTTCTCTTGTCCCCTAAGTATCTGGGCCCTATAGCAATGGCACCCCTTGCACCTACTAGAGGTACACCTACGCCATTCCAGTTGGTGTGTCCTGGTGTAGAACAGTTATAATATTTCTGTGTAGATGCGTTATAACCTCTTACTGTTATCGCTGATCTAATATTATTCTGCTACAGCCATTTCTCCCAATTCTTCACTGGGTTGGACGTATTTTATGAGCATCTGACATTTATTAAAAGTCATCTCTTCACTGAGAGACGTAAACTAGCCCAGGTTTCATTAGCTGCCCAATAAAAGTTGGCTTACGAGGTACAGTAGAAGAGAGATAACTTGGAATAAAAGCAAACATTTCATAACATACTGATATTGTTTTCTTTTCCTGTACGAGCTCTCTCCTACACACAGCAGTTGTGGAGTGTTAGACATTCTTTCCCTGCAAATATTGCAATTCAGTTTTCAATGGATAAGTGGATGTTGTGAGGTCATAGGTTGGATGGTTGTTTGGATATGGGGATTCTTCAGCTTTAAATGGGAGTCACAACCCAATAGTCAGCCTCTGTGTTGTAAATCATGGTTTCCAGCATTGTAGGGAACATGATCTTCTTACTGGCAGAAATTGACATATATAAGCAAAAGAACTAATTTATTTAGAAACAGCTGATTATATAAGGTTATTTTCATAAATAATTGCATTTAGCATTGGATTATTTTAAAACTGATTTACAGTATGAGATTCATTAATTCATTAATGAGCATGATTTATTTTCCTTAAAGATGAAGGGGTCTATTTATTGAGTTAAAGTAGTGTGTGTGTGTGTGTGTGTGTGTGTGTGTGTGAGAGAAACACTATAAGACTGTTGAAAGAAAAGGATAGCACTACATCGGTCTTCCATTAAAATGGCTATGTAAGTAGTGGATTCCTACACTCCGCCTGTGGCGACACACTTCGCGTCATGTAATCATGCCTTAAAGGACTTCCGCTTTATACCTATAGATCTAATTCCTCCACTTGGAAGGGGTGGAAATCGTAACCGATTATTATTACAGAGAGAGTGCTTCCAGATAAATACATTCAATATTGTGGTACCTTATGGCCTAAATGAGGATCAGTCCCTCCATTGCTTTTTGTAGACATGAATCCGATGGTGTAGTTCTTCTTTATCACTTTATTTTTTTCCAGTTTTTTCTCATACTAGCAGCTTTTCCCTTGTTTGTGTACCATACTATGTTGTTGTGTTTTGTATGTATTTCCTCTTGTACCTGCGGACAATCATGTGGACTCAATTGTCAGTGCTACGCATGGTTGAACTTGTCATCAGGGGTACAGGGGAAACTGTTTGGTGCATCCCAACACCTCCTCCTCTAGGGATCAGGTTCCAGAATGTGCACTTGAATTATACATCCTATATAATAAAAGGCAAACGCTGTTCCTCACCTATATGGGGGGAATTCAAGTGTTTTGCGCACCGGCAGCCACTAGATGTCGCCTGACACAGCAATTCAAGTGTTGCTCTGTTTGGACACGCACAGCCTCCGGCACTGATGGTACTATTATGTTGTTCCTTCATTTTGACGGGCTGGTAACTAGTTATACATATGTTCCCTTATGTTGCACAGGAATATGTAATATTTTCTACGGTGCATTGTTGTTATTAATCTGGAATCATGCCTGCTCTACAGTATTTACTATATATATTTATCTAGAGGCCCAGACCATGCACTCTCTAATGGTTCGTCAAACCTCTCTGGAGACTGGCCACACACCCTCTGGAAACTGGCCACACTCCTAAACATGGGCCCCTACCACTGCATTGCTCTAGTGGGAACTTCATGTCACAGTCCAACACTGGTGCACCATTTGCACTGTAGTTTTAACTGTCGGATTCTCGCGAGATTCATATTCTATATAAGGAGCCGCGCGTTGCCGCCATTTTCACTCGTGCATTGGAGATGATAGCGAGAGGACGTGCAGCGTTCTCTCAGTTTCTGTGTTCAGTGTGCTGCAAATATCTGTGCTCAGTGTGCAGAAAATATCTACGTTCTCTGCCTGAAAAACGCTCCATATCTGTGCTGCATTGTAGTATATAGTAGGAGGACAGTGCAGAATTTTGCTGACCACCAGTATATAGCGGTACAGTAGTCCACTGCTCTACCTCTGTGTCGTCAAGTATACTATGCATCCATACCTGTGCTGCATTTT
The DNA here is from genome assembly GCF_028390025.1 of Pseudophryne corroboree. Classification (NCBI taxonomy): domain Eukaryota; kingdom Metazoa; phylum Chordata; class Amphibia; order Anura; family Myobatrachidae; genus Pseudophryne; species Pseudophryne corroboree. The sequence continues at coordinate 592,615,397 of NC_086446.1, read as the reverse complement.
AGTTGTGCGCAGTATATAGTAGGAGGGAACAGTGCAGAATGTTGCTGTGACCACCAGTATATATATATAGCAGTACGGTACAGTAGTCCACTGCTCTACCTCTGTGTCGTCAAGTATACTACAAAAGTTCAGTAAAATGACCCAAAAGTAAAAATTAAAAGCGTCTGATGAGAAGCATAAACTTGCCAATATGCCATTTACGACACGGAGTGGCAAGGAACGGCTGAGGCCCTGGCCTATATTCATGGCTAGTGGTTCAGATTCACATGAGGATGGAAGCACTCATCCTCTCGCTAGAAAACTGCAGTGCCACTCCTAGATGGGCCAGGTGTTTGTGTCGGCCACTTGGGTCGCTTAGCTTAGTCACACAGCTACCTCATTGCACCTCTTTTTTTCTTTGCATCATGTGCTGTTTGGGGACTATTTTTTAAATCTGCCATCCTGTCTGACACTGCAGTGCCACTCCTAGATGGGCCAGGTGTTTGTGTCGGCCACTTGGGTCGCTTAGCTTAGTCACACAGCTACCTCATTGCACCTCTTTTTTTCTTTGCATCATGTGCTGTTTGGGGACTATTTTTTAAATCTGCCATCCTGTCTGACACTGCAGTGCCACTCCTAGATGGGCCAGGTGTTTGTGTTTGCCACTTGGGTCGCTTAGCTTAGTCACACAGCTACCTCATTGCACCTCTTTTTTTCTTTGCATCATGTGCTGTTTGGGGACTATTTTTTAAATCTGCCATCCTGTCTGACACTGCAGTGCCACTCCTAGATGGGCCAGGTGTTTGTGTCGGCCACTTGGGTCGCTTAGCTTAGCCATCCAGCGACCTCGTTGCAAATTTTAGGACTAAAAATATTGTGAGGTGTTCAGAATAGACTGGAAATGAGTGGAAATTATGGTTATTGAGGTTAATAATACTATGGGATCAAAATGACCCCCATATTCTATGATTTAAGCTGTTTTTGAGGTTTTTTTGTAAAAAAAACACCCGAATCCGACAAAAAAATTTCAGGGAGGTTTTGCCAAAATGCGTCCGAATCCAAAACATGGCCGCGGAACCAAAACCAAAACCCGAAAAATGTCCGGTGCACACCACTAGTTTTAACATACTCTTTATGGATATATAGGGACAAGACTTCTGAGGAAACAGCCACGGGTAACAGGCTGAGAAACATGTTAAGTTTTTACCCCTGTATATGGACTTGAGCTTCTACAAAGCCGACATCACTTCTCCTAACGCCGGTGCTGGTGAGAACTTGTGCCTTCCTGCCATTACGGGCCAAGCGCATAACAGCCGATGCAGTTCTGAACCACTGGCCGGAGGATCTCTGCGCTCCAAGCTGTTTGCATGCTTGCATCCAACCCACACCAACGGGAGGAATACAGCGCTGACGTCAGTGATAGAGCCGCTGAGCGCTATGTGCAGCAGAGACGGAGCCCGTCGGGAGATGTGGTAGCTGCACAAACCGGTGAGATAAGCTATCTCTACAGTTCACCTGCAGTGGACATTCAAGTTACTGTGCAATCAGTTTATTTCATAAGAATCTCATCCATAATTATTTTATGCTTACACGGGGACGCCTGTCAGAACCTAATCAGTTGGAAAGCTTCCATAGGAGACTTGATTCTTTGTTACATATTCAGCCTGATTCTAAAGGGGGGTACTCACGGAGCGATATTCTAAGCAATCTGACTAGATTGCTTAGAATATCAGCCCCCTCAGCGATAGCGATGCGCGGCCCCGCACATCGCTATCGCTGCTGCTAGATTGGCCTGCATGCAGGCCAATCTAGCGGGTCGCTCACTTCACCCGCTGGGTGAAATGAGCGCCCCCCCCCCCCCCCCGTCTCCCCCTGCACGCTCAGCACAGATCGCGCTGTGCTGAGCGGCAGGAGAGATGTGTGCTGAGCGGTTCGCTCAGCACACATCTCTCCTGCATCGGCCCGTGGGTACTGGGCTTAAGGCAGAGACACTTTGGACACATTGTATCACTACGCTGTCCCAGCGGGAGGTGAAAAAGCATTTATCAACTGTATGCATTTCCTCTAGATATGTTTGGGCTGTGAAAATAAGTGTTCCATATAAGTGTACTTAAGTATTTAGGAGGCTGAATAATATAATTTGCTACTAAGAATTGTTCACTGTGGAGCTAATTAGAGCACCTATTGCATGCTATATTGTTCTAATCAGCAATCTAGTATTCATTACCAGTGCAATCACAAGGTACCTGTGATAAGGATCACTGAAGAAATAGGCTTTGTAGATATACATATTATGTTTTAGCTTTTTAAGTGTTTATATTAACAGTTATCAATACAAAATAAATACAATTTTATCTATCCTTTATTGTGGACAGCGCTTTCAATTTAGTTCTTTCTTGTCACAATAAATATATTGGGAACCAACAACCCAATAACTTGAGAGCGGTACATACTTGCCTACCTGACCCTCTCTATGAGGGAGAAAATGCTCTGTTCCTGGACTTTCCTGGTAATGTATGATTGCCATCACCTGTGGTGAGCTAGTTAATTGATAAGAAAGGTGTTTCACCACAGGTGATGGCAATCATACATTACCAGGAAAGTCCAGGAACTGAGCATTTTCTCCCTCATGGAGAGGGTCAGGTAGGCAAGTATGGAGCGGTAGTCCTTAATAAAGAGAGGAGTATTAATGAACTGATATAGCATTTTAGCAATTTGAGTTGGGACAGCTGACACACATTGAAGCTTAGCGCTTTTTTTGCTTGGAGTTTAGATTGATATATAGGACCCTTAATGTGTATTTGGAGCTGTGTCCAGTTACTATGGGAATTGTTGTATTAGCCCCAGACTTTAGCTTTACTATACTGTGCCTTACTAAAGTATTCACCCCCCTTGGCTTTTTGCCTATTTTGTTACATTACAACCTGTAATTTAATTTTTTTTAATCTTAAGTTTATGTAATGGATATGCACAAAATAGTCGTGAAGTGAAATGAGAAAAATGTATATAAAAAATAATTTTTATCAATAAAAATTTGAAAATTGGCATGTGCATATGTATTCACCCCCTTTGCTATGATGCCCCTCAAAAGTTCTGGTGCAACTAATTACCTTCAGATGTCACATAATTAGTGAAATTAAGTCCACCTATGTGCAATCTAAGTGTTACATGATCTGTCAGTATAAACACACCTTTTCTGAATGGCCCCAGAGGCTGCAACACCACTAAGCAAGAGGCATCACACCATGAAGACCAAGGACCTCTCCAAACAAGTCAGGGACAAAGTTGTTGAGAAGTACAAATCAGGGTTGGGTTACAAAAAAATATCCTAATCTTTGATGATCCTCCGGAGCACCATCAAATCCTTTATCTTCAAATGGAAAGAACATGGTACCACAACAAAACTGCCAAGAGAAGGCTGGCCACCAAAACTCATAGACTGGGTAAGGAGGGCATTAATCAGAGAGGCAGCACAGAGACCAAAGGTAACCCTGAAGGAGCTGCAGAGTTCCACAGCAGAGACTGTTGTATCTGCGCATGTGACCACAATAAGCCGTACACTCCATAGAGCTGTGCTTTATGAAAGAATCGCCAGAAAAAATGATTACTTAGTGTTAAAAATAAGAAGGCATGTTATGAGTTTGCCAAAAGGCATGTGGACGACTCCCCAAATGTATGGAGGAAGGTGCTCTGATCAGATGAGACTAAAATTTTACTTTTCGGCCACCAAGGAAAACGCTATGTCTGGTGCAAACCCAACACATCCCATCACCACAAGAACACCATCCCCACAGTGAAACATGGTGGTGGCAGCATCATGCTGTGGGGATGTTTTTCAGCGGCAGGGACTGGGAAACTGTTTTGAGTTGAGGAAAAGATGGATGGTGCTAAATACAGGGATATTCTTGAGCAAAACCTGTTTCAGTCTGCCTGTGATTTGAGACTGGGACGGAGGTTCACCTTCCAGCAGGACAATGACCCGAAGCATACTGCTAAAGCAACATTCGAGTGTTTTAAGGGGAAACATTTAAATGTGTTGGAATGGCTTAGTCAAAGCCCAATCTAATTGAGAATCTGTGGTCAGACTTGAAGATTGCTGTTCACAAGTGGAAACCATCCAACATGAAGGAGCTGGAGCAGTTTTGCCTTGAGGAATGGGCAAAAATCCCAGTGACAAGATGTGGCAAGCTCATAGAAACTTATCCAAAGCGACTTGCAGCTGTAATTGCCGCAAAAGGTGGCTCTACAAAGTACTGACTTTAGGGGGGTGAATAGTTATGCACGCTGAAGTTTTCTGGTATTTTGTCCTATTTGCTTATTGCTTCACAATTAAAAAAAAAAAATCTTCAACGTTGTAGCCATGTTCTGTGAATGAAATTATGCAAACCTTCAAACAATTCATTTTAATTCCAGGTTATGAGGCAACAAAACATGAAAAATGCAAAGGGGGGTGAATACTTTAGCAAGGCACTGTATATGAACTTCCTGGTATACTCAGGTCTCCTGGACATCAGTCACATAATTTCTGCCCTCTTTGTTTGTGGTCCATTTGTTACTACGGTGCTCGTGACTAGTTCTGGTCCTGTGACATGTCCATGGCGCCGCATCTTTTCCGGTTTCATGGACACCAGAATGGGGGCACTGAAAGGTCTGTATTGTTTATTTGATTGTTTTGAAGGTACAATATTAAGGGAGATTCCAGACATTTTGGTATACTCATGATGAAGGTGTATGGTTTGATGCTGAGAGTGCTGTTGAGCTGATACCACAGGAGGTGGCTTGCTGTAATCTAATGCAGGGGTGGCCAACCAGTCAGAGGCAAAGAGCCAGAAAAGATCTGTACTCAAGGGCAAGAGCCACTATTATGCGTGTGCCAAAGGTGCGCATGCAAAAATGGGGGCATGGCCTAGTTGTCACAAAGCCACACCCCATTTTTGAGCGCACACCTTTCAGTATGACGTTTGTAGGAGTATGACCTTGTGTCATAACCCCAATTTTAGTCATGTTGTACAGTGCCACATACATATAATGCCCCAGTACAGGTCCACATACATAGAAAAATACCAAAAAATGGGTGCCTCACAGTGCCAGATACATATATGCCCCCAGTGCCAGATACACGTGCCACCAGTGCCAGATACACATGCCCCCACAGTTCCAGATACATATATGCCCCCAGTTCCAGATACACATTTCCCCACAGTGGCAGATACATATATGCCCCACAGTGCCAGGTACTCATATGCTCCACAGTGCCAGGTACTCATATGCCCCACAGTGCCAGGTACATATATGCTCCACAGTGCCTGGTATATATATGCCCCACAGTGCCAAATACATATATGCCTCACAGTGCCAGATACATATATGTCCACAGTGCCAGATACACATGTCCCCACAGTGCCAGGTACATATATGCCCCACAGTGCCAGGTACATATATGCCCCACAGTGCCAGGTACATATATGCCCCACAGTGCCAGATACATATATGTCCCACAGTGCCAGAGACATATATGCCGCACTGTGCCAGATACACATGCCTCCACAGTGCCAGATATGCCCCCAGTGCCAGAAACACATGTCCCCACAGTTCCAGATATGCTCCCAGTGCCAGATACACATGTCCCCACAGTGCCAGATACACATGTCCCCACAGTGCCAGCTATGCCCCCAGTGCCAGATACACATGCCCCCACAGTGCCAGATATGCTCCCAGTGCCAGATACACATGTCCCCACAGTTCCAGATACACACATGTCCCCCCAGTGCCAGATACACATGTCCCCACAGTTCCAGCTATGCCCCCAGTGTCAGATACAGATGTCCCACAGTGTCAGCTATGACCCAATTGCCAGATACAGATGTCCCACAGTGTCAGCTATGACCCAATTGCCAGATACATATGTCCGCACAGTGCTCGCCCCCCCCCCCCTCCCAAGTGCTGCTCACCGCGCTGCTGCTGTGTATGAGGAGAGGAGTGTGCGCCTCTCCTGCTCCTCACTCTCCGGCGGCGGTGTCTCTCTTCAATTAGGCGCCGGTCCATGAGCCAATCAAAGCTTGCGGTCCGGCAGCCAATCAGGAGCCTTAGTTGCCGGTCCGCGAGCTCTCATTGGCTCACGGGCCGGCACCGTATTGAAGAGAGACACCGCCACCAGAAAAACATGTGTGCCGGGCTGTGTCGGGCAGCGGTGGCCGGGAGCCGACCGATCCGCATGTGGCCGATGAAAGAGCCGCATGCAGCTTAAGAGCCGCGGGTTGGCAACCGCTGCTCTAATACTTTGATAGGTATTTTCAAGCTGCTGCTGTTTGTGATGCTGCTGTATTGCTTCTATCAAGCCTCCTCATGATTTTTGCACTTTTTTATATGCACTTTAATTGTGAATGTACTTGATGCTCATTATATGGATATAAAAGCCTTTTTCTATGGATGTGCTGGTTCCTATTTTCACTGCATCAACATTATATAGACTCATTATATTATATTGTACAACATTATATGTACTCCTTGTTAGATAAATTATTGGTGCTTTAAAAAGAAATAGTTAGGGGTTATTCGGGTTGATGTGACCACAATATTCCTGTGCCCTGTGCGAGGTAGAGGCATTTGCGGGGCGGGTGGAGGCGGCAACGGACCTTTTGCGGGGGCGGCATGGGGAAACGGGCGGGTCGGCCTAGCTGCGGCTGCAGGGGGTCGCCCAACATTGCTGTGACTGCAATACAGTTGTGATCGAATTGCGATCGCAGCCGCGGGCGGGAGTTAGCATGCTGGGCGGCCTTGCGCTGCGATGGATGGCCCCCAGCATGCTACAGAGGGGATTGAAGATTATTTTTAGCAGAATCTGCAATCCATGCTAAATAGGGTCCTTACTCGCCAGAATATGTACCATACTTGAAGGCTATTATATAAGGGCCTAAGGATTCCTTCTGCATACTTATGTTCCTTGACTTCTCTGCTGCTTTTGACACTGTTGATCATCTTTTTTACAGCCTTCAGTTCTCCCCTGGTTCAGTTCCTACCTATTGAACCACTACTCTAGTGTCTCTACCGCTAGCACATCCTCTGTCTGTTGGGATCCTGCAAGGCTCAATTTTGGGCTTCAGCTTTTCTTATCATAGACCACTTCACTTGGGGAACTAATTAGCTAAGTTGGTGTCTAGTGCCACCTCTACGCTGATGACACCCATTTCTTCCTCTCTTCCCCTGACCTCTCCCGTTTTGTGTTTATCTTGTGTAACCAACCGTCTCTCTGCTATTTCTATGCTGCCTAAAGCTCAACATTTCCTTGTCATCTTCTCTCCTCTTACAATCACTTCAAAGCTTCGTCACTGTCACACAAAGCACTATTTCCTTGGTGTGCACGTGGCTATGACCTCACATTCAGTCTATCTCCCAGTCCTGTCAGCGACACTTTGGAAAACTTGTCAAATGCTATTTTCTTACCCAAGATACTGCCAAAACTCATATACATGCACCATATTCTACCTTAACTTCTGCAACCTACTTCTATCTGTCATTATATCCCCGACTTCCTGTGTTCTCCAGAATACAAGCCAAAGACAACCAACACCCTTTCATGTATATGAAATCTCATTTCAAAATACTGTATAATTTGCTCTCTGAGCTGTACATCTGACCAGCACCTTGCCTTGTCTTTAGTAACAACCTTTCACTTGTGCCTAAAAGACTTCTCACATGCTGCTACCAATTTATAGGATTCCCTACCACACCCAACCAATTAAATAGAGGGGTAGACTTATTGGAGGAGATACCAAGCTTTGGAGGGAGATAAAGTGGAGAAGTTGCCCAAAGCAACCAATCAGCTGCTAACTTTTATTTCAAAGACCGTGCTAGATACAGATAAAACTGATTGTTCTGGGCAATTTCTCCACTCAATCTCTGCCCAGAGTTTGATACATCTGCCCCATTATCTGTATGGGAATACCCATCTGTTTGATATTTAGCACTTTGGTCAGCGAGCAAGTGTTAGAGGCACACTATGCTTGATTCAGGTCCCAGTTTAGAAAGACCATTCTTAAAATCCCATTCTCTCCTCTGGTTGATAAACAAGACATTAAACCCTCTTAGCTTTCAAAAGACATTAATACGTGTGTATGACTCTGTTAATGCCAACAGCAAGGAGATATTGGCACTAGCCTCTCTATCAGGGGAAACTCCCAAGGTGTGTTTGATGGTTGAATTTTGCATTTTATTGCAACACAAAAATTAAATTCTTAAGGTCCCTGGCTTCAGGCAACTCAGTAATGTGATTGAACAAATACTAAAGGTGTGCTTACTGCCAATACTAGGGTGTCCATGTCATGGCACTGCTAAGGAAAACACTCCAGAGGCCTGAACCTTAAATATAATTAGGCAAGCAGACAGATGGAGGGTAGCATATAGAGAAGACTGCTTCCAAATGAGCCTGGGCTTTGAACGAAGATCACTTCTCTTTATGCATAAAGATAGTAGTAAAATGAATTGTAATTGTGTGTACATATTATAAAATGATACGGAAAAAAGTATTTTAGATGTTAGATTTGGGAAGGCTAAAAACAATACAATAGGGCTGTTTAGAAGTTGGATTACAAAAAAGGTTGTAGGAGGAGGATTTCAATTAATACACATGGATAGGAATAGGCTGGTAGAATTATTATCACTAAACCACAGTATTAGTCTTTAATTTATATCAGTTTATTATATAGAAAACACATTAGATCATAAACATAATATAAATATGTACTGTATATATATATATTTGTAATAAATTGATATCAACTTAAGTATAATACTGCAGGTGAGATTATTTAATGGAATTTTAGAGTTGGTGATTTAGTTCTGGGTAACTATTGGTGGGGAATTTCTATAAACCCAAGAGAGTTAGGATGTCAAGTTGCACTGAACTAAATGTTAAGAATATTAGTGGGCAACATTACATGCTACTTCACTGAAAGGAAGTACTGCACTGTATGAGAGGAAGAGCTGTATTCTACTAATGTGCGATCTATATATGTAAAGGTGGTTTAGGGCATGTCACTATATATATATATCTTATTTTAAACATTGCGCTTCACGTTATCTATAGAATACTCAAATGTAGATATATATATATATATATATATATATATATATATATATAGGCTGTGAATCTGTCAGAAAAAGTCGGGAGACTTCAACTATGTATAAAAACACACATTTATTTTAAATATACATAAAAAACAAAAAAAACTTGTAAAAAAAATATATTCATAAAAAGCATGTGCTAAAATAGCAGGTGAGCCAATTTAGGACTGATCCCTGAATGTCCACTATATTAACACAGATAGTTGGTATAATCCTTAGTATTTCCAAACTTCATGGATATTAGAACACTGGATGATAAACTGTTACTAATATGTCCTTTTGAGACAATATGAAACAAATGTTGCAAATAGCTGTTTCACTGTATCCACAGAAACGAACAGGTTTACTTTGTATGCCGGTGTCCCGGCTTAAATTATGCACAGTTCATATATAAAAGAGGGAGCATGTGCTGGGATATTTACCACCGTATGAATGTGAACTCTCGCCGTTGCAGCACCTCCGTCACTCTATTCCTGGTGGTGAGGCTATCACCGCCCCAGGTTATGTCGGCGTCAGTGCACAATAAGCTCCGTATGTATGGAGCAATGGGTCCCCGCAGTGTTCTCACACACCGTGGCCGTAGGAATGAATCCCGTCTTATTCCCTTATGCCAGAGACTGTAACCAAGTCTCAAAACATACGCAGCTGTATATTTATTTAACAAATAACGCCGGGAGGGTGGGGTTGGCTTACCACTGGAGAGTAGACCTCTCCTTTTTCTGTTTGGTTATATATATAACTTTAGCAGAGAAGGAACCTAGTGGTATATCAGCACAATTATCTCAGTCCTTTATTATATGTCTCACTAATCATCTGTATTCTTGATGCTTTTATGAGAATAAATGACCCGGGCATGTCTCTTACGATAACAGTGTTAAGATTTACTCTGTGAAGTTCCAGCCCAGTACTTTACAGATAATGCTACTGAAACTGCATTGATGTCACAACTCTTTGGAAGTGTCTCTAAGAGCTTTCTATTTAATTATACCACAGAGGCAGCAAGTTGTAATGATTGTGGTAGGACTTCTGATACAATGATTTAAGCCATGCAGCAGTCGCTGTGTATTCTCCATATGATTCACAGAAATGGTGATCTTTTTAGGTTGATTCTGCCTTGACTGTGGTGATATGAATGGGCTTTCTAAGCATCCGTATACAGTACTGTACAGATCACAGAAATAGATTATGCTAACATAATAGGTGTAGTGTCAAAAATGTGTATATTGTAAAAGAGTCATTCATATGTTGTATTTAGATGTGAAACTATTTTAATGTAAGAGGAATAAAAAACTCTGTGGAGTTAGCTATAGAAATCCATAGTTACCATGTACAGATATGTGATGGGACTTATGGTAAAATACTGTATAGCCACAGTGTTCCAATGGCTCCTAATTATGATCCCCCCCTCCCTGGGGCAGCACAACCCAATCACACCAAAACATCACACTAGTGAGAAGTAGCAAAGTGTTAAAAGGTGTTACATTAATAAGAAGTAGCAGCTGTATGCTATAAGTGTTACATATAAGTAGTAATTAGGGTGCTAAAAAGTGTAAGATTAAGTGTTAAAATACTGATGCCCCAAAGCAGCCCAGCCACACCAACCTAGGGGGCACCATGCCCCCGAATCCACTCCTAATACTGACATATTATATTCATTGCACTGGACTTGAACCTTAGGAATGTTAGGGACCCATCTGCACTGAACCCAATCTTAATACTGACATTATATACAGTTATCCAGGACTTACCATTTATAGCAGAGTCGGCCCTAACCAATATGATGCCCTAGGCAAGATTTTGGCTGGTGCCCCCTAGCACCACCGCTGGTTCTGCCTCTGACCTTGCACCTCTTTCCCAGCACCATTACCTCTCACCCATAGCAGTCCTTGTACCCCCTATATTTTAAATAGGAACAGTTCGCATATTTGACGCACAGCCCAAAAAGGGGCATCTTCTTGCTGGGAAGGGACATGGCCACTCAATAGTAACCCCAATTCCAATTACGCCACACAGTACTACAACTTTATTCACATTTTATCTTGCGATAGTGTCCATAATTCATATTACATCCCACAGTAGTATCACTTTACCTTATAAACGTTACTCCTCACAGCAGAGCCCCTTATTCACATTACATCACACTGAATTGCTCCTTATTCACATTACACCACACCTTATTGCTCTTTATTTACATTAGACGACACAGTAGTGCCCTTTCTATTTGCAACGCCACATAGTAGAGCACCTTATACACATAATGCCACACATTAGTAATGTATTTATACACAATTCCACACAGTAATGCCCCTTACACATATGAGACACATTACTGTCCTTATAAACATAATGCACCTTACACATTATGACAACCTTTATTAATGCCCTTTTACACATAATGTCCCTTACACATATGCCGCACATTATTAATGCCCTTATACACATAATGACACACATAGTGCCCCCTACACATTTGCTGCACATTATTAGTGCCCCTATACATATAATGACACACATACAGTAAGTACCCTGTTACACATATGCCGCACATTATTAATGCCCTTATACACATAATGACACACATAGTGGCCCTTTACACATATGTTGCACATTATTAATGCATTTTTACATGACACACATAATGCTCCTTACACATATTCTGAACACTACAGCACAACCAACCCACTCACATGCACACAGCACTCACACTTCCGCTAACACTGTGACCTCTGCCTCTGCTTGGATACAGATGTGTCCTCACAAATCTTGCATCAATGCTAACGTCGGGCACTTTTTTTTTTATGAAAATGCATCTTATTTGCATTGCTATGTGGCTAGGATGCACAAGCAGCTTCTGCTGATTAAACTGATATGCAGCATGCCAATATACTGTGTGAGACTGTGGCTGTATCTGCATATGAAATGCTACATACAGAATATAGGCATGTTGCATATCATTTTAATCAGCAGAAGCTGATGATGCCCCTAGGTATATCAAATGCCCTAGGCATTTGCCTAGTTTGCCTATGCCTATGGCCGGCTCTGATTTATAGTGCCTATTCAAATATGTAGTCTGCAAATGCAAGGATCCTATGCTAAATTAAAAACACCCAAGAGCAGGTGGGAGGGGTGCTCGTCCATGCTGAAGGAGTCCTCGCCTTTAAGTGTATACACATGTCCACAGTAAAGACTATATGTGGGGGCTACACTACACACCCTAATTCGAAACATACTGGAATAAGAGGTGCTAGCATGCTGTAGTAATAAAGGTGTTAAAACAACAGTTTAGGTGCTAGAAAGTGTATGGGTAACTGTTACAATACTGATGCCCCAAAGCTGCCCGGCCATACCAACCCAGGGGGCGCAAAGCCCCGAACCCAATCCTAATACTCACATATTATATAAATTGTTCTGTCCTTGAACCTTAGGAATATTAGGTACTCATCTGATGAGGTCACATGCCTTGGTAGGTGGTCCCATATTTTTGTCCAAAAATTAAGCTAAGAACCTCATTTTTACTCCATGTTAAATTACAGAGTTTATTATAATTGTTCTGGTTACTAGCATTGGTATTAAGTGCAGAATCATCATTAAATAGATCCAGGCCCTCTGAATAAAAGTCTTTAAAGCTTTAAAGCCAAGTCTGTAGAAACAGTGGCCAACTGACAATAGGATAATAATTACTGGCTGCTTATGTTAAGTGACTCAGAATACGACACTGAAAACCTACAGTAGTTGAACCTGCTTTAGATCCATACAAGCGTTTAATTAAATGCTTATCACTAACTACCATCACTTCAGCAGGCTATAATGAAATAAAGATATTTACTGCCGGACAATCTTTGTAGCAACAGAAATCTGATGTGCTTGTAAAGAAGTTCAGTATATTATCACCATAGTTTACTGTACAGTAACTTTGTTGAATGCAAGTCAGGGGTACTCTAGATGGCTGGAATCCATTGATTACGCAATGACAATTTAGCCAGCTACTCTACAGAAGAGTGCATACTACACTAAAATCTGAGTATCTCCATCTAGAAAACTAGAACAGATGACACTATTATTGCCTCAGTGGATCTACAGTGTCTAAAAACCCTTTGATATTTGTTTTATACATTATATAATAGTTTGTGTTTCTTACCGCAGTTATTTTATATGAATTATTCATGTGATTTCTCATAAACAGATTTTAAATAGTCATGCTATCCTTGTCAAATGTATTCATTCACTAGATGGCCCTTCTTTACACTATTTGTAAATTAATATTGTAAAGGTGTATTTGATACCACAATCTTCTTACAGCAACTACTGTACTATGTGCTGCATACAAAAGTTGTGCTGATCTGCGCTCCTAATTTGTGCAGCTGGCGACCTAGTCGGGTTACACCATACCCGTATAATTACATGTAGAAATAAAAAGGTTTAGGTAGCCTGCGCTAAATACACTCCTTATATGTATACAGTTTATTACGGGTGTATTTAAACAACCCGTATTGTTAGGATATAATATATACCTTCCAATATCATATGGTTTTAATCTATTTTCACCAAAAACTCGAACTAAGTGGATACCATATATAAAATTTTAGATCCGCATAACACTTTCCAGCTAATGGGGAATTTAACCTTTAAATGTACCGCTGATAAAATATAACAAAATCATGAGCCAAATTTACAAACAGAATCCTTCAGCTTGATTCCCCTCTGTGGCTTGCCCCGTGGGCGGACACTTACTTTAGTGTTCTCACCCGCAGTCACAGAAAGGTATCTTTTCCACGGAGCTCACTATATAAGAAGTATGGTTTAAAAGGCAAGCCGAACTTACATTTCACTCCAGTCTCGCGTACTCCAAAAGGTATCTTTAGGACTCGTTTCCTCTTATGAAGTAAACGGAACCATATGGATCTAAAGATAAGAGTTTTTATTGTAACATTAAAATACAATTAAAAGTCCAGGTGCACCTTCCAAGACACTATCAAGATGGTACGGAGAGCACACTTAACCCGGTTCCCGTGCATGCTGCAGTCCACGATCGGTGCCGGGGCAACAGTTGGTAAATGCGGCTCAGGCTGAGGGAGAGGGAGAGCCTGAGCCGCATTTACCAACTGTTGCCCCGGCACCGATCGTGGACTGCAGCTTGCACGAGAACCGGGTTAAGTGTGCTCTCCGTACCATCTTGATAGTGTCTTGGAAGGTGCACCTGGACTTTTAATTGTATTTTAATGTTACAATAAAAACTCTTATCTTTAGATCCATATGGTTCCGTTTACTTCATAAGAGGAACCGAGTCCTAAAGATACCTTTTGGAGTACGCGAGACTGGAGTGAAATGTAAGTTCGGCTTGCCTTTTAAACCATACTTCTTATATAGTGAGCTCCGTGGAAAAGATACCTTTCTGTGACTGCGGGTGAGAACACTAAAGTAAGTGTCCGCCCACGGGGCAAGCCACAGAGGGGAATCAAGCTGAAGGATTCTGTTTGTAAATTTGGCTCATGATTTTGTTATATTTTATCAGCGGTACATTTAAAGGTGAAATGCCCCATTAGCTGGAAAGTGTGATGCGGATCTAAAAGTTTATATATGGTATCCACTTAGTTCGAGTTTTTGGTGAAAATAGATTAAAACCATATGATATTGGAAGGTATATATTATATCCTAACAATACGGGTTGTTTAAATACACCCGTAATAAACTGTATACATATAAGGAGTGTATTTAGCGCAGGCTACCTAAACCTTTTTATTTCTACTGTACTATGTGGTGTTTTTAATGATTAGAAGCTCAGATTGACTACACATTGACAAACAAGCATTGGCAAAACAGAAATGCTTGGTGGTAAAACGAACATATTCAACATGGGATTGGTTACAGGTTTCTGGTTCATCTCCTGCATTTATGAATGTAGGCAAAGGGCCTAATTCAGACCTGATTGCAGCAGCAAATTTATTAGCTAACGGGCAAAACCATGTGCACTGCAGGTGTGGCAGATACAACATTTGCAGAGAGTTAGATTTGGGTGGGTTATATTGTTTCTGTGCAGAGTAAATACTGGCTGCTTTATTTTTACACTGCAATTTAGATTTCAGTTTGAACACACCCCACCCAAATCTAACTATCTCTGCACATGTTATATCTGCCGCCCCCCCTGCACTGCACTGCACATGGTTTTGCCCATTAGCTAACAAATTTGCTTCTGCGATCAGATCTGAATTAGGCCCCAAGTCTGTGCTATGACTTTACCTGCCAAAACACCATGGCTTATGGTGTGGCTAAACACTGCATAAGAGACTTGGGGGGTTGTATCAATCCTTACAGA
The DNA here is from genome assembly GCF_028390025.1 of Pseudophryne corroboree. NCBI lineage: Eukaryota > Metazoa > Chordata > Amphibia > Anura > Myobatrachidae > Pseudophryne > Pseudophryne corroboree. The sequence continues at coordinate 592,599,982 of NC_086446.1, read as the reverse complement.
GAGATCAAGTAGGGTGAGATAAAGGGGCCTATTTACTAAATCTTGGAAAGAGATACAGTGGAGAGAGATAAAGTACCAACCAGCTCCTGTCATTTTTCAAACACAGAGGTTTATTCATGAAGCAGTTGTGGTACTTCAGAGTGGTTGGTACTTATTAAGCCTTGGACACAGTCTATAACATGGCAGTTAGGAGCTGTTTGACTGATATTTTAGCTCTCTCCACTTTATTTCTCCCCAAGGCTTAGTAAGTAGACCCCTAAGTACCAACCACTCAACTCCTAACTGCCATTTTACAGGCTGATTTGTACTTTATTACTTTTGATTCTATCTCCAAGGTTTGATGCATCTCCCCCATAGTGAAACTCATTCAGAGGCCGATAATGTGAAGCTGGAAGCTGCTGCGCTTCTTGTCAATGATGCATTGTGGGTGTGGTGCTGCAATATGTGGCCACATCCCAGTCTGACAAGTTGCTGCTCTGCACTCTCCCACTTCTTTCCCTGGAGGGTTAGGAGTGTGGTGCTTAAGGCAGTGGCAGCAAGGGCGACCACAGACCTGTGTGAACATTTAAAAATTTGACTTTTTCGGAGACAAATGATATTTTACCGTCCAGGCTAAAGCAATGAGTCTCGACAAACATAAAGTGTGTCATCATTATTTTGTTAATGCTAAATTTTGTAATTTATATTCTTCTCTTCTCAATAGGATGACTACATCAAGAGTTGGGAGGACAATCAGCCGGGAGATGAAGGTAATATATATAGCACTCATTTAAACGTATCGGAAAGTATTTTATTTCTGCAGTCCTTGTTGTAAACGAAAACAGGAACGTCTCTGCTAACCCCATACAGCTTTGGTGCTATGTCGTGTCAGTAGCATTGAGTTCTCTGAGATTGTATACTAATCACTTGTATTGTGGACAGGATTAGTGGGACATAGCTACAAAGCCATTAGCAATTAGCAGGTAGGAGTGGCTGAGGTACTGTAGAAACAGTATAAAAATATAAAGACCGTAAATTGCAAAGTGTGTCAACCAAAGTTAGCTACAGTTCAGGTCACTATCCATTTACGTCTCAGTCACCTCTACCAGAGCTGGATGAACAACAGGGCAGTTAACATGGGGCCCTCCCACACATATCTCCATTTCCACAACACCCTAAAGGGGGTTCATGTACTAAGGGGAGATAAGGGGAATAAATGAAATAGGTTGTACATAGCTTTTTTATATGTACTAAATGCTTTTCCCTGGCTTCTGCCTTCTAGTGCTCATAGCATCCTGGATTATAGTGCATTTATAGGATAGGATTATAGTGCTTCTTTATAAGCGTTAACTCTACTCGGTCCGGCTTTTTAGTACATAACGATAACAGACGAAGCAGGAGCGGCTTTAAGTGGAGTCTTAGTACATGGAGCCCTAAGTTTCTTTACAGTATGGATACAGCAACATCTCATCGCAATTGACACAATTATGCAAATGATAGGAGATTTGGTAATATGTAATTATGGGGTCTATTTACTAAGCCTTGGATGAAGATAATGTGGACGGAGATAAAGTACCAGCCTGTGACATGGGAGTTAGGAGTTGATTGGTCGTTACTTTATCGCAGAGCCGGCCCTAGGCATAGGTAAACTAGGCAAATGCCTAGGGCATTTGGTATGCCTAGGGGCATCAGCAGCTTCTGCTGATTAAAATGATATGCAGCATGCCTATATTCTGTGTGTAGCATTTCATATGCAGATACAGCCACAGTCTCACACAGTATATAGGCATGCTGCATATCATTTTACTCAGCAGAAGCTGCTTGTGCATCCTAGCCACATAGCAATGCAAATAAGATGCATTTTCATCAAGAAAAGTCACCCGACGTTAGCATTGAGACAAGATTTATGAGGACACATCTGTATCCAAGTAGAGGCAGAGTTCACAGTGTTAGCGGCTGTGTGAGTGTTGTGTGTGAGTGGGTTGGTTGTGCAGTAGTGTTCGGATTATGTGTAAGGGGCATTATGTGTGTCATGTGTACAAATGCATTAATAATGAGCAGCAAATGTGTAAAGGGCCCTATGTGTGTCATTATGTGTATAAGGGCATTAATAATATGCGTCATATGTGTAAGGGACATTATGTGTGTCATTATGTGTATAAGGGCATTAATAAAGTGCAGCATATGTGTAAAGGACATTATGTGTATAAGGGCATTAATAAAGGTTGTCATAATGTGTAAGGCGCATTATATTTATAAGGACATTAATAATGTGTGTCATATGTGTAAGGGGCATAACTGTGTGGTATTATGTGTATAAATACATTACTAATGTGTGGCATTATGTGTATAAGGTGCTCTACTGTATGGCGTAATGTATAAAAAGGGCACTACTGTGTGGTCTAATGTGAATGAAGAGCAATTCGGTGTGGTGTAATGTGAATAAGGGGCACTACTGTGTAATGCATATAAGGTATAGTGGTACTACTGTGTGATATAATGTGAATTAGGGACACTATCACATGATAAAATGTGAATAAAGTTGTAGTACTGTTTGGCGTAATTTGAATTAGGGGTTCTATTGTGTGGCCATGCCCCTTGCCAGCAAAAACACACCCCTTTTTGGGCTGTGCGTCGACTGTTCTTATTTAAAATATAGGGGGTAGGAAACACAAAATAAAGACTGCTATGGGTGATGATGCTGGGAAAGGGGTGCACTGTCAGAGGCAGAACTAGCGGTGGTGCTAGGGGGCACTAGCCAAAATCTTGCTTAGGGCATCACATTGGTTAAGGCCGGCTCTGCTTTATCGCCATCCAAGGTTTAGTAAATAGACCCCTAGATCTGCAAATAATGAATATCTGCATACAAGCCTTGGGATATATACAAAAAAGACGCTACACAGCTTGGCACAGCTCACTCGCACCAGGCGTCTCACACCGCATGGTGTATTGAGCTAGGTGTATGTTACTCTGAGTTGTACATAGAAAAACAGATAATACCACTAGGCAGTTCAGACTGCTAATAGTAAATTAGGATTAATGGGAATAGTCCACTTTTGTGTTCTTTTTTTTGTATACAATAAAATATTATCCTGTTCACGGGGAAGCATATGCTGTAGACATGCCCACCTTGGTCTTATACATGCCCACCTTGACCTCAGCATCATTGGGCTAGCATCACCATACTTGAATTATACTGGGCAAAAAGCATTTCAAACCTACTGAGCATAGTTTGATCATCTGACGCTCAGGGATTTATGTAGAGCGTGCATGCCAAGTAGACAGCAGACATCTACTTTGGATACATGTTGCATCATCTCTACCAGAAAACTTAATTACTGTAGTAAAATAATCTAGTGATATTACCTTTAGAACCCAATTCAAGCTTCTCATACTCACAAAGCCCTCACCCATCACTCCTATTTACATCTCTGACCATATCTCCCTTGCACGGCCTCTTGACAAATGAATGCTGCCTCTCCTGCCAACTGATTGCTTCCTCCCACTCCCGCCTCCAAGATTTTGACTTTCCCCATCAGACTATTTACACCACCTGCATTTGCACTGATTGGCTGCCTTTGTATGAGGTAAAAGCTGCAGTAATGTCTGCTGGCAGCGCTGGGTAGGCAGAGTGTATACTTCATGCTCACCCCCCCCCTCCTGGTCTTCTGAAGTGTTGAAGAGGGACTTCCGGGTATCAGAGCCGGCTGATAACGCTGAGCACACAGACGTAATTTAAGTTAGCGCCGATGGGTGAACACACACACACACACTCTCTCTACCTCTCTCTGTACACCCTGTGGGTGGAAGGGGGAGAGCAATGATGATGAGTAGGAATGGGGTATAGGTATAGGGGCTCTACCTGGCATAATGTGTAGGGGCTCTATTTGCCATAATGCATATAAGGGGCTTTTCTGTGGCATAACATGTATAATGGCCTCTACTGTGGCGTAACGTGTATAAGGGGTACTACTGTGGTGTAACTTGTATAAAGGGCTCTACTGTGGTGTAACGTGTATAAGGGGCTCTACTATGGTGTATTGTGTATAAGGGGCTCTACTGTGCTGTAAGGGGTACTTGTATAAAACCACGCTACTTAATTTTTGAGGCATGCCTTCGGCTTACACTGTCACTATTTTATATATGGGGGGAGAGGGGACACCAATTCTCTTTCTGGCACAGGGCACCAAATTGTCTAGTTACGGCACTGACACGCATTTTTTTTCCTGTAAATATTCATTATGGGTCAAGTCGTGTTGCCATGTTCAGCCAAGACAAAATGAAATACAGAATTTGCTAGTAAAACAGTGTTCTGTGGTAAAACCTAAATGACAGAATACTTAAATAGCTCCTATTGCCCATATACTTTACAGTGGTAACAATCAATTTTAGTATGATATAATATTCATGTGACCATGTATGGGTTACTGCAGTGCAATAACTGAGGATTGTGTAAGGTGCTACATTTATCTCTAAGGATTGTCCAAGCTATATGCAGTTCTGTGAGTTATAGTAATACGCTTGATTACTGCAATCTGTAGATGAAGGACTTTTAGCAGTACCTAGAATCTCCTGTAATTAATCTGGGGGTCGAGCTTTTAGCTATGCAGCTCTGACTCTTTGGAACTCACTTCCCCACACAGTTCCCTTTAGTACCTCCATGCTTTCTGTATTTTATGAAAAGCTTTTGTGTACTTTATTGTTTCTGTACTGTATTACGTTCATTCTATCTGTTAAGCACTTTGAGTACTATTGGAGAAAGAGCACTTGATAAATAAAATTATTATTATTATTATTATACCGCTGCAATAACCTGGGTCATGGCTTGATGTAAAAGGGTCCCGGAAAAACAATGGGGCAATGTAAACGGGTGACCTGGGTCCTGTTACAAGCCTATGGAGAGCCGGTTTAACAGCGCTTGGAGATGAAGTCATCTCCAAGCGCCGGCAAAGGGAAGCGTCATCATTAAGCCAGGTCCAGCTAGTAGTGAAAATGGGGTTTGAAGCCACTTGATACCTGTGTTCAAGACCCAGAGTGGACCTGAGTTATTTGTGTAAATGGGATATTATTTAGTATTTACACTGAGCATATGAATGATGTAGTGGTTATGACACTGTCATATACTGGATCCACACCTTTATTTTGCCAGTGCTAGCCTCTTTGGCAACGGGAAGTCCACTAACTTCACACCCTAGTATACTCTGAGCATGGATTCCACTCAGTTTTCATCACCTGGGATCTGCTGCAGCATCTTATAGAAAGGGCTGATAGATAAACAAGAAAATCTCTTCTAATGATTCCCAAAGATACTGTATCGGTTGTTCTGGGTCTTGCTCGGCTGAATCTTAATTCTTAATCGGCAATCTGCCTAGGACATATCCTGTGGGCCAGTTGCTGTTATCAGTACCTCCAAAGAGTTACTCCTCACACCTGTCTGCTTTCTCTGAAATCCAAATGTCTTCTGTCTGCACAGAATGCATCTTACGCTGACATCTTTAGTATCAAAAAACGATAAGGAGCTATCTCCCCCATAGAGAGTGAGATTGTTCAATTGAACTTGAGCCTCCTTGCAGATCTCTGTATCCTCTATTTCGATCCAAGACCCAACTAGTGGGTCTTGGATCCTCAGTGTCTTTCTCTGAAAGCTAGCGTCCTAGTGGCGCTTATACTCTTAGTCACATTAAAAGAGGGGACACCAGGGGTGGGCCATTACAAGCAAATCTTCATTCCTTTTTGATAATTTAATGCATCCGATCCCTCCCAGAGTTTTCCTTTTCATTATATATTTAAATGATATTCAATTTTTTTTATTCACAGGACATTGAGAGTCACATAGAACATTGGGGGTAATTCCAAGTTGATCGCAGCAGGAAATTTTTTAGCAATTGTGCAAAACCATGTGCACTGCAGGGGAGGCAGATATAACATGTGCAGAGAGCGTTAGATTCGGGTGGGTTATTTTGTTTCTGTGCAGGATAAATACTGGCTGCTTTATTTTTACACTGCAATTTAGATTGCAGATTGAACACACCCCACCCAAATCTAACTCTCTCTGCACATGTTAAATCTGCCCCCCCTGCACTGCACATGGGCCCTCATTCCGAGTTGTTCGCTCGCAAAGCGATTTTAGCAGAGTTGCTCACGCTAAGCCGCCGCCTACTGGGAGTGAATCTTAGCATCTTAAAAATGCGAACGATGTATTCGCAATATTGCGATTACACACCTCGTAGCAGTTTCTGAGTAGCTTCAGACTTACTCGGCATCTGCGATCAGTTCAGTGCTTGTCGTTCCTGGTTTGACGTCACAAACACACCCAGCGTTCGCCCAGACACTCCTCCGTTTCTCCGGCCACTCCTGCGTTTTTTCCGGAAACGGTAGCGTTTTTTGCCACACGCCCATAAAACGGCCTGTTTCCGCCCAGTAACACCCATTTCCTGTCAATCACATTACGATCGCCAGAACGATGAAAAAGCCGTGAGTAAAATTACTAAGTACATAGCAAATTTACTTGGCGCAGTCGCAGTGCGAACATTGCGCATTAAGCGGAAAATCGCTGCGATGCGAAGATTTTTACCGAGCGAACAACTCGGAATGAGGGCCATGGTTTTGCCCAACTGCTAAAAAATTTCCTGCTGCGGTCAACTTGGAATTACCCCCCTTGTAAGGAATTTCTAACAACAGCATTACTGCAGCTTGAAAATTTATCTTTTAGAACTGTCCCAACATTTTCTGCATCATTTCTTTATTCAGTCTTCAAACGGATCCACACAAGCAAAGAGGGTTCTTGGTCAAGTTCTTTCTAGGGGTTTTTCCAACAATATCCCTAGTTCTTTGGACATCGGGGGTCATTCTGACCCGTTCGCTTGCTGCTGCTTTTCACAGCCGAGCGAAAGGGTCTCTACTGCGCATGCGCCGGTGCCGTAGTGAGCTGGCGCATGCCATACGGCATAAGGCCGTGGCAGGGCTGCGATTGCCTCTGCCTGATTGACAGGCAGAGGCGGTTAATGGCCGGGAGGGGGCGAAATGGCTGCGCTTGGCCGCCGTTTCATAGGCGCGGTCCAGCCAACGCAGGCGTGGCCGGATCGAACGGGGGGTGGGTCGCAGCGGCTGCACGACGCCACACGCAGCCACTGTGGCCAGCGGCAGCGACAAACAACTCCCGGCTAGCCGCAGGAGCTGCGCTGGCCGGGAGCTACTCCTGAAATACAAAAGCATCGCCGCTGTGCGATGCTTTTGTATTTGTGTGGGGGGGCGGCACTGACATGCGGGGCGGACTAGCCCTGTGCTGGGCGTCCCCCCGCATGTCAGGGAAGATGATCATAGCTCAACTCTGAAAGACCCCCATCATTACATGTTTATCCGTTATGGAAGCTTTTACCTGTGCTCCCATATTAAAGCATTTCTTGTCCTTTCATTTAAATCAGTGTCCTTTCACAGACAGACCTCCCTCAAGGAAACGTAATCCCATTTCATGTAGATTCTCTTCTGCAAATGACAACCTCCTTTTGGGCCTCTCCTATTATCTCTGATATCAGACAAACACTGGACGTACAGTATCTTTGATATACTTTATTACCAAACTTCTCGTGTTCCAAAGCTGCTCACTTCATTTTGCTAAAGTTGCTAAAGCCTTAATTCTGAAGCTACATTGGCTTCGCTATTCATTAAGGACATTTTCTGTTTTTTGTTTCTCACTGATGGGTCAGATTGTGGCCAAATTCTGGTGAGTGTAGAGAAAGAATTTTGTTAATGTTCTAATTTCTGGACAGTTTAACACCAATCTAATGGGCATCTAAGCAGAATGAATGAAGAACTAGAGAGGTTTCTGATGTATATTATCGCTGACCAATGATCTGTTGACCTAAGCAGAATTTGCTCATAACATTTCTCACAAATTAAGTTCCATGTCTCCTTTTATTTGATATGGATGGTTGTAATCCTCATCTCCCTAGTTTGTCAACCATCTCTTCTTCAAAAGTGCCAGCAGATGATCCTCTGATATGTGACCACAAGTCAGTGAGAACTTATAAAAAATGTCTCTACACTACAAAGCCACTTGGTTCTCAGATTGGTTCCTGATGATAAAGTTAGACTTTCTAATCTCAGGATTCCATTCAAGGTTGTGGAATTTGTCAATCCTGTGGCCTCTAGGTTAGCACTTCCAGCTGTCTAAATGTTTTTGTTTTGTTGAAGCCTTTGCTCATTAAACAGGACGTTAATTGTTCTGGGAGTAATGTTGTTTCCCATAAAGATTCAGTTGAATGTAATGATTCATGTGATTATACTTGTTAAAGTAGATTTAATTATAGTAAGTGGTGGATATCATGTAGAAAATACAGAGGTCAGGTGCATGTCTGTAGCTACTACTCAGAGGGATAGGGGGTGCAAGGTAAAGATTGTTTAAATCAGTGATTCAAGGTGGAGTGATAGATCTTGGTGTACCTGTCATTACTATTTATGCTTCTGCTAGCAATACTGAGACAGTGCAGGGAACTGTTTGTTAGAAAAACAGCTTCGGCAGGCAGCATCATAGAATTTGACGGCAGATAAGAACCACTTGGCCCATCTAGTCTGCATCCTCAGTGTCTTTCTCTGAAAGCTAGCCTGTTCATAATGCGGAGGAAGAAAAGATGCATCACAATAGATAATAGGAGGAAAGGTTGGAATTTGTTATTTGTGGAGTTTGAAAGGTTCAAAGAAACTATTTGCAACCTAGTAGCAGAGGACCAGTGGTTCTTAGTGAGTACTGCAGACATTTCATTTGTTGTTTCTTAAATTAAAGTGAATGGTCTAAACAAATGATAAATCCCACCTGCTCCTTCCAAGGTGATGAAAAGTGAATTGCTGACAGTAACAGGTTGAGGAAACGTTTACGGTTTACAATTCTTTGCATACAATGCTCCAGGTTAATAAGTAAATAAATAAGCTCGCTCAATGGATTTTAACCATTTCAACTGATGCTTTAGATCTTGTATCTATTACTGAGCTATGGTAGAATGATAGTCATGACTTAGACATTCTCAGTTATAACCTGTTTAGGAAGAACTTTGCAGAGTTGTGCTTTGTAAGAATGATAAATGCAAGTCTTGATTGGAGTGTTCAGGTAACTTAATACTAATGAGAATTTTGTTTGTGTATATGAACAATATACTGTATTGACAATAGGACAAAAAGAAGAATCAGATCAGGCATGTCCAACCTGCGGCTGAGATGTGTAGTTTCTCAACAGCTGGAGGGCCGCAGGTTGGACAGGCCTGAATTAGATAATTAAAAGAGCAAATTCTGGAGATGTTAGGGAAAAGTGAGGTGATTTCTTAATGTCTGATCCTAGTGCCTCAGCCAGGAGTAATACTGTACATTCTAGATTACTTGTGTGGGGAATCTCTCTGAATTAGTCAGGGGACCAAACCCATAGACGCAATCTTACAGTTAGTTCATACAAATGCTTAGAAAGCATTAAAAACATGAAACACACAAAAATATATACAAGTCTCTCAAAATAACACAAATAAGGGCAGCTATATGAACTTAATTGTTTCTTGCCACATAATTCTATGTTTCATGTGAATGCAACCTAACAAGTTAATAAGAATCAGTGATCTCATTAAAGTATGTCATAGGCATGACCATTATTCATACATCAAGCTTCAGTGGTGTCACAGTTTCCCAGTGAGGCTCTAGTCTCCTGAATATTACATATCTGAAATATTCCAAATTTGAGGGCTCTGTCCTGCCAAGCTAGCCATAAATTAGATGTTAGAGAAGTACAGTATGTCCCAGTCACCATTGTTAACATAGTAAAATAGTAACTTAGTTAATATGGTTGAAAAAAGACAAGTTGTCCATCAAGTTCAACCTTTATTTAAATCCTATACTATTCTGTAAAACCAGATATACCCGTAGTTATGCAATAAAATCTTTTTAAATGCCATATCCTTGGATATTTATTTCAATTAGAAATTTATCCAACCCATTCTTAAATTTAATGACTGAGTCCACCATTACGACCTTCTTTGTTAAAGAATTCCTGATCTTTACTGGCCTTACTATGAAGAACTCCTTCCTTCTTTGGGTATGACATTTTCCCTCCTCTAACCTTAGAGGGTGTCCGCGTGTCCTTTGTAGAGATCTCTTAATAAACAAATCTCCTGATAGCTCCATGTATTGTCCATATATATATGTCCACATATATATATATATATATATACATATATTATTAATGTCTCCTCTTAGACGCCTTTATTCAAGTGCAAACATATTTAACTTGGCAAGCCTTTCCCCGTATTCCAGTGCCTCAACCCCTTTATAAAATTTGTAGGTCGTCTTCTGTATGGACTATGTATCCTTGACTGAGTTAATTACCCTACATAGTTTGGTATCATCTGCAAAAGTTGATACCGTGCTTTCTTTGCCTATTCCTAGGTCATTAATAAATATATTGAACAGTAGTGTCCCGAGTACTGACTCTTGCGGTATTCCACTAAATACAGTGGCCCAGTTGGAGAACATCCCATTAATCACAACTCCCTGTTATCTAGCCAGTTACTTACCCAAGTACAAATGATGTTTCCTAGGCCGAGCTCTCTTTGTTTGAAAATCAGCCTCTTGTGAGGCACTGTGTCGAAGGCTTTTGCAAAACCTAAATATACCACATCTACAGCGTTACCCTGGTCAAGATTGCCGCTCACTTGCGTTAGTTTGGCATGACCTGTCCCTCATGAAACCATGCTGGTTCCTATTAATAACATTGGAGCTATCCAAGTACTCCTGTATGCTATCCTTTAATATTCTTACAATATTTTCCCCACAATTGATGTCAAACTAACCGGCCTATAGTTACCAGGATGAGTTTTGCTACCCTTTTTAAATATTGGGATTACCTCTGCTATATGCCAGTCCTTTGGTATTGTGCCTGTTTTAATTGAATTTTAGAAAATCAAATATAAAGGCCTTGCTAGTTCTGAGTTAACAACAAAACACAGGGCGATCAGGCACAGGTCACATAGGGTATGATAATATTGATATTAATGAAAGGAACCAAAATTGGACAATAAATTACCCTAATAAAGGGGTAGGAGAGGAATATAAACAATTTTCTCCTATTGTATGCTGTCCTAGTTTGTGGTGAGCCCAGAGCCAGAAAGTACACAGACTAGCTATGGGAGAGAAAGAAAGCTCTTGTGTGGGCGCACTCTTGTACTAAAGAAAATAGATTTTCAGTATTATATGGTAGAAAATGTTAAAACATAACTTTTATTGATGATAATAATAAACCATAGTTGCCCATCCAAAGATCCATAGGAAAATAAAGAATTTTGAAGATTGTTAAAATGTTCTGGTCTTTTTTATTTCAAAGAATATTTGGAAAGGTTGTAGACACTGAGTTGTCATACCCCCATTTCCCCTGACCAGTACAGAATTTCTGTATTAATGGAACCGAGTGGTAGTAAGTCAAGATATTATAGGAATATCCAATTATGATCACTCAGTTTGAGCTACATAGTGAACAGTGGTCACCAAATAATAATCACACACCTGAATTAAAGACAAAATACCGTATTTACGGACAAAATTGAGGCACTGAACTGCAAATAAGCATGGGATAACTGGATAGGATAGTAAGGAGTGGTTGATAGAATTAGTGGTGATACTGCTGTTGGTGTCTCTTCTCACATAGAGAGGGAAATTCATTCCTGCTCTACAACACCAGGTATTCCCAGGTAGTCTCCTCTCCTGGTACTAACCCAGCCCAACGTTGTTTAGCTTCCAAGATCAGACGAGATCGGGCGCTGGCAGCGTGGTATGGTAGTAGAGGATTATGTGATCTGTACACCAATGAGAGTGCACCTATATAAGAAATTATGAAAGTAAAGAATAATAGGAATAAATTATAGGAAAGAAGAGGTGAATAAGTTAAAGTTGGTGAAAATATGTGGATCTGCTTTCCACGTTAGGCACGGTTCTACAGTACTCCCCAAAGTAACACTGTGCTCCGTGGATCATGGATGAGAGTCCACGAAAACCTGTGTGGTAGAGTGGTTGCCAAAAATAGATAGAACAGCCTGCCTGTGATTTCTGATGGTATGAGAAAATCACTGAGATGCTACAGACCATATAGAACACCAGTGTCCTACCCCTATTGGGGTTTGGGCTATGAAACTGTATCTAGCAACGTTTTTTTCACGCAGAAAAGATATTGTTCAGGAAAAGGACCCTGAATTGCCATGCATAGATGCAGAATATTATTTTTGAGCAGCAGCATTCATCCTGTAAACATATTCTCTTATTAACAGGAAGATAATGCATAAATCACAATAAGTTGATGCAGAATGTAGTTATGAGCAGTGGTATTAAACTTGTGAATCAGCACTGCAGCAAACAAAATTGTTTATACATATTTCTCTGCATATCCTATGTGAGCCCAAATCTGGTCAAAAATATGAATGCACAACTAATGCCTCTGTTGCACATAGATTAACATATATACAGATTGTATATAGTCCTGACACTGAGAAACATAAAGTAATAGAAATCATAGAGATGCTAATCTGCAAGATGATATCCTGGTTTCAATTGAGGATATAATACCAGCCCATATCAGAGAGCAAAAATCCACACAGAATAAATCACTTTGATATGCAAAAAATGCAGAGATAATTAAATATATCTATAGCTGTAATGTGGCTATTTGTGGGACGCATCCACACAATAGATAGGGCTTACGGATCCTCAAACCAGATAGACAGGTCAGAATTTCGTCAGGTGAGAAGAGATGGTGCCATGAGAGTGTTTAGAGAACGGACCCCCCTGTGGAAAACGCGTTTCACCCCTATGGGCTTGTACACTTCCGGATCCGGTGCAACAGAGGCATTAGTTGTGCATTCATATTTTTGACCAGATTTGGGCTCACATAGGATATGCAGAGAAATATGTATAAACAATTTTGTTTGCTGCAGTGCTGATTCACAAGTTTAACACCACTGCCCATAACTACATTCTGCATCAACTTATTGTGATTTATGCATTATCTTCCTGTTAATAAGAGAATATGTTTACAGGATGAATGCTGCTGCTCAAAAATAATATTCTGTATCTATGCATGGCAATTCAGGGTCCTTTTCCTGAACAATATCTTTTCTGCGTGAAAAAAACGTCGCTAGATACAGTTTCATAGCCCAAACCCCAATAGGGGTAGGACACTGGTGTTCTATATGGTCTGTAGCATCTCTGTGATTTTCTCATGCCATCAGAAATCACAGCCAGGCTGTTCTATCTATTTTTGGCAACCACTCTGCCACACAGGTTTTCGTGGACTCTCATCCATGATCCACGGAGCACAGTGCTACTTTGGGGAGTACTGTAGAACCGTGCCTAACGTGGAAAGCAGATCCACATATTTTCACCCACTTTACTTATTCACCTCTTCTTTACTATAATTTATTCCTATTATTCTTTACTTTCATAATTTCTTATATAGGTGCACTCTCATTGGTGTACAGATCACATAATCCTCTACTACCATACCACGCTGCCAGCGCCCGATCTCGTCTGATCTTGGAAGCTAAACAACGTTGGGCTGGGTTAGTACCAGGAGAGGAGACTACCTGGGAATACCTGGTGTTGTAGAGCAGGAATTAATTTCCCTCTCTATGTGAGAAGAGACACCAACAGCAGTATCACCACTAATTCTATCAACAACTCCTTACTATCATATCCAGTTATCCCATGCTTATTTGCAGTTCAGTGCCTCAATTTTATCCGTAAATACGGTATTTTGTCTTTAATTCAGGTGTGTGATTATTATTTGGTGACCACTGTTCACTATGTAGCTCAAACTGAGTGATCATAATTGGATATGCCTATAATATCTTGACTTACTACCCCTCGGTTCCATTAATACAGAAATTCTGTACTGGTCAGGGGAAATGGGGGTATGACAACTCAGTGTCTACAACCTTTCCAAATATTCTTTGAAATAAAGAGACCAGAACATTTTAACAATCTTCAAAACTCTTTATTTTCCTATGGATCTTTGGATGGGCAACTATGGTTTATTATTATTATCAATAAAAGTTATGTTTTAACATTTTCTACCCTATAGTTCTGAGTTAAGCTCCATAAGAACCATTGGGTGAAGTCCATCTGGAACAGGAGATTTATTAATCTTAATTTTGTTTAGTCGCTCACGGACTACTTCCTCACTAAAATAAGTGCTAAGCAACGGTATATTATCAATACTTGTGTTATTTACTACTTCCAACATCTGATCATCTATAAACACTGATGAAAAAAATCTGTTTAATGTTTCTGCTTTTAGGTTGTCATCATTTATCAATACTCCCAACTCTCCTTTAATGGTCCTATATTATCCCTTTACCATTTATATACTTAATATACTTTAAAAAAACTTTTTGGGGTTTGTCCGTAGCAGAGCAGCAATAAACACATTCCATGTGTACCTGCTACTGTGTTGTTGACATTGAAAACTGGTTGAAAGGGAACTAACGGATATAAGAGTCAGCAGCCACGGTGTGAGCTCCTGTCTAAATTCATTGAGCCAAAATGTTGGGAGGTATGATGTTGGTACTGCTTAAAAACTGTCTGCCGCATTGGAATTAATTAACAAAACACATAGAGAGACCATACTGTAGGATCAAATGAGATAGTTTAGTTTGGCACAATATGGAGAGCAATCAGTAAAGTAGAGGTAGACCACACAAGTTCTTTCAGGCTTCCCAAGTATATGTTGCATGCGATTGTCCAGATTGATTTTTTATATTACTTGAATACTGTAAATAACTTTTAAATAAATGTAGTCTCTCGAAACAGGATTGAAATCGCTGCAGTTTCAGGCATGATGATGAGGACAAAAAGACAGGCATTATCTAATGGGCAAATTAGAAATTCACAGCATGAGGGATCCAGATCTAGAGAAGGGCAGCTAGCAAAGAGACAGTGGTGGTGTGTAGACAGTGTATTTCATCTGATTGCTCAGCCCCTACTAAACTAACACAGCTCTAGCAGGCTCCAAACTCAATTTCATTTTGATGGGGCTGTTTCAGAAGATGATTAGAGTCACGATTTCTTATATACAGTAAATTAGCAACTGAGCCTCGCTATTCTCACTTAGTTCTGTGTACTTTAAATCCAAATTTATGTTATATATCAATGACAGCTTTGGTGTCATTTTAAATTGCTTTTGTCATATTTAATTAGCATTTTTTATTGAACAGTGTATTACAAAAATATACTGTGCTGTTTTTCCCCAAAATACTTTCATATATCATAAGTAATTGAGTAATTTATTGTTATATTAATATTTATTATTAATCATTTACTTAGTGATGTAGGTATAATAAAAAATTCACTGCAGTAAACATTATGACCAATAGATGGTCTACAAAGGCAGCCTTTAATTCATAGTTACATGGTATGTTTCAGGGTCATGAGGTAACAGAACACGCTTTAGACTTACAGTAGATTTATCAAGAAACAGCTCGTAGTGTAGCAGTGCCGTAACTAGACATTTTAGCACTGTGTTCAAGAAACGGCATTGGCGCCCCCCTCCCTCCCCCATGTAGAAAACAGGGCTTCATGAGAAAGGGGCGTGGCCACAAAATAATACCAGTTCCTATTATGCCGTACAGAAGTCTCCATTATTCAAATCATGCCGCACTGTAGCGCCACTCACACAGATTTCACCAGGTAGAGCCTCTTTTACACATTACGCCAGGTAGAATATCCTTTTACACAGTACTGCAGGCAGAGTCCCCTTTTACACAGTACGGCAGACAGGGTCCCTTTTTATACAGTACGGCAGGCAGAGTCCCCTTTTTTTACACATTACGGCAGCAGAGTTCCCCTTTATACACATTACAGCAGGTAGAGTCCTCCTTTTACACATTACGGCTGCAGAGTCCCCCTTTTACACATTACGGCTGCAGAGTCCCCCTTTTACACATTATGGTGGCAGAGTTCCCCTTTATACACATTACGACAGGCAGAGTCACCCTTTTTTGCACATTACAGCAGGAGAGTCCCTCTTTTTGCACATTAGGCCTTTAATTCATAGTTACATGGTATTTTTCAGGGTCAGAACATGCTTTAAGCCAGGGGTGGGGAACCTCCGGCCCGTGAAGCCGTTTGCTCCGGCCCACCCGTGTCTCTCAGTGAGACATGCTGCTGCTCAGTCCGCCGGCAGCGTGTCTCAGCTTTCAGGACAGGGACTCAGGAGGAGAGCCCGGCTATTGTCGGGTGGCGGCGTGTAGGACTTGAAGCCAGCCGCCGGTTCGTGAGACAATCAGAGCTCGCGGACCGGCAGCCAATCAGGAGCCGCGGCTGCCGGTCCGCGAGCTCTGTTTGGCTCTCGAACCGGCAGCTGGTTTCAAGTCCTACACGCCGCCACCCAACATAGCCGCGCTCTCCTCCGTGTCCCGCCAAAAGAAACAGCAAGCAGCGGTAAGCAGCACGGGGGGGGGGGCATTTGTATACCTGGCACTGTGGGGGGCATCTGTATACATGGCACTGTGGGGACATCTGTATACCTGGCACTGTGAGGGCATTTGTATACCTGGCACTGTGGGGGCATTTGTATACCTGGCACTGTGGGGGGGCATCTGTATACCTGGCACTGTGGGGGGCATCTGTATACCTGGCACTGTGGGGGCATCTGTATACCTGGCACTGTGGGGGCATCTGTATACCTGGCACTGTGAGGGGCATTTGTATACCTGGCACTGTGGGGGCATTTGTATACCTGGCACTGTGAGGGCATTTGTATACCTGGCACTGTGGGGGCATTTGTATACCTGGCACTGTGGGGGCAATTGTGGATCTGGCACTGCACTATTGGGGGCATATGTGTATCACGTCCCATTTTAACTGGCCACACCCATTTTTTTGGCGCTAAGGGGCAGACCTACTGGGGGGCAGGGTAATTTTTTAAGTTGAGAATTTTTGTATGGCCCCCGAAGGATTTTATAAATATCCAAATGGCCCTCGGTAGAAAAAAGGTTCCCAACCCCTGCTTTAAGCTTACAGTAGTTTTAGCAAGAAACAGCTCATAGAGTAGCAGTGCCATAACTAGACATTTTAGCACTGTATGCAAGAAACAGCATCGCCCCCATATACAAAACAGGGCCAGTGTGTGCCATAGACAAGCGCCAAAAGTATAGGGGCATGGCTTCAAGAGAAAGGGGCATGGCCACAAAATAATACCAATTCATATTACGCCGTACAGAAGTCTACATTATTCAAATTACACCGCATAGTAACGCCACTTACATACATTACACCAGGTAGAGCCCCTTTTACACATTATGCCAGGTAGAATACCCTTTTACACAGTACTGCAGGCAGTCCTCTTTTACACAGTACGGCAGGCAGGGTCCCTTTTTACACAGTACGGCAGGCAGAGTCCCATTTTTTTTGCACATTACGGCAGCAGAGTCCCCCTTTATACACATTACAGCAGGTAGAGTCCTCTTTTTACACATTACGGTGGCAGAGTCCCCCTTTTACACATTACGGCGGCAGAGTCCCCTCTATACACATAACGGCAGAGTCCCCCTTTTTTACACATTACAGCAGGAGAGTCCCTTTTTTTACACATCTGGCAGGCAGTGTCTCCATTTTTGCACATTAGGCAGGCAGAATACCCCTTTTTTGCACATTAGGCAGGCAGACTCCCCCTTTTTTACACATTACTCAGGCAGAGTCCTGCTTTTTACACATTAGGCAGGGGGTGAGAGAGAGAGAGACTTGCCTGCCGTCGGGGCAGCAGCCACTCTTCTGGTGAGCCCACAGCACGTGGGGAGTCACAACTCCTAGATCCCGGCGCCACGGGACAAAAGCACAGGGGTAGCATCTACTCCTGACACAGCGGGGGAGATCAGCATGGAGACCACAAGCTACAGCACCCGGCAACCAATCTATATCACACGCTGGCAAGGTTGCCGGGCACTGCAGCTTGTCGGCTGCATGCTGATCTCCCTTCTGCGGTGCAGCCCTATGTGGCATATATGTGCCAGTGGATGTGCCCACAGTGCCGATGCGTTGTGGGCAACACGTCACTGGCACACACCTAGTTACGGCTATGTAGAGTAGTATAGGTATAATGAGTATAACTGTGGTGAGAACATGAAAAAGTGCAGCCAGATACAGTTTGTTAATTAACCCTTTGTAATATATACAGTATGCTGGGTGGTTTGTCTTGACATTTCCATTTATAAAATACTAGCGTTTGCCCGTACCTTCGCTCGTATGGATGTCTGTTATTGCTCAACAGAACTAATTTTACAAAGAGAGCAGTGCCATCTAATATGGTGATGTATATTTTATAATGTACACATTGATCACAACATTTCTTTATAAACTATAGTCGCAGTTTTTCCTACAGGGAATAACGCAAACAGAAGCTTGGGGATACTAACTTGTGAGCAATCCATGCAAAGCTGCCCATGGGAGAAGCAGAACCTAGTTCCTGAGATCTATGCCTGCAGCCCTAAGCATCTTTTGGGGTGTGCAATATATGTATGTGTGTGTGTGTGTGTGTGTGTGTATATATATATATATATATATATATATATATATATGTGTGTGTGTATGTGTATATATATATATATATATATATATATATATCAATTGTAGAAAAGCCGCACTCGCATGTCGTTTATAGTCACAGCTGCTGGGGTGCAAAATCCAGGAACAGGTCCAATCCGAACAAAGTTCCACAATACATGTGCACAAATGAGGATGCACTCACCAGACTTTTCCAGAGTGAAAATGATAAACTTTAATCCAGACAGCACATACTCACATATAGTCATTTTGGACTTGAGCTACACACTGCAAGCGCCTAGTGTCAAGCATCTCATGTCACATAAGTTTCTTTATAGGCCTTTATAGGTTTCTTTATAGTGAAAACGCAATCCAAATTCTTCCAGTAGTTTTTGCGTGACGCTGGAACGAGCAGATAGACAGACAAAAATTAAGAATTTTTTTCATCTCCATAATTTACAAACAGTCCCTAGAAGTATATTTCTAAAAAAATTGCTATGTACTGACACAACCCTTACAGTTTTATTCTATATATAGATTAACAGACTTTTTCAGAAAAAGTTGTGGGATTTCCAATTTAATTTGTATAGAAAAAGATCATAGTAATATTTCTAAAGCCCTTGAACTCTTCATACAGTCCTTGTTGATTTCAAATGATTGTCCTCCTGGTTTCAGCCCTGGACACTACAAAGGACCCTTGTCAGAAAGTGAAGTGCAGTCGGCATAAGGTCTGCATAGCCCACGGTTACCAGAAAGCCATGTGTATAAGTCGCAAGAAGTTGGAGCACAGGTAAATGGAAAATAAACATCATATGCACAAGACATTCATTTGGTGTACAGTACTTGCATGTTTATATTGTCGGGAAAAAACAAAATTAGTTCTGATTCTCAGATGCTGTACATATAGAAAAGGGGATGTAGTTATGTGACCCACAGTCACGAGACCGCCGGTCACAATACCTCCCCCTACATCCCCACCACTTACAATTCCGACGGTCAGCATGCTGACTAGCAGGGACAATTCCCATCCGTGGGTGTCCATGACACCCATAGAGTGGGAATAGAACGCGTGGCGAGCGCAGAGATCCCCCAAGGGGCTTGTTGCGCTCGCCCCTCACCGGCATACCACGGAACCCGCCATCGGTTAGGTGACCGCCGGTCACGCATACCCAACCCATAGAAAAGGATATGTTACTGACTGTGAAGTGGGTGATGAACTGTGACATAGACCAGTGTTTCCCAACTCCAGTCCTCTGGGACCCATAACTGCAGGTTTTAGAGATCTCCTATTTGGTGCACAAGTGTATTCGTACTGGCTGATATATTTTAAAAGCTGTACAGGGGAAGCTAATTATTTCACATGTGTGATACTGAGTAGATCCGTAAAACATGCACAGTTAGAGGACCCTCGGGATTGGAGTTGGAAAAAACTGACTTTGATTAAGATCAAATAATTTTCTGACTAATTTATCTAGAAATCCATGTCTTTCTAAAGGGTTCACATACGTTTTCATAGTAATATTTATAAAGCACCTAAACTCTTCATACTAGTTGTTTGCTATTGCAAAGTATTGTCCTGCTGTATATACCGAGGATGAGTCCCACTCATCACCCGCAGTGAAGAGGTTAAAGTGGATATCCCCTAATGTTTCCCATCATGAGAATTGATAGGCTCCACCCTCATAAATATTGTTTTGATGCACAAAACAGCAGCTTTTGCTGAGGACAGACAGCATTGGTTTCTGTTGTTTTGTTATATCACCTTTAATACAGTATCTCCCTTTAGCCACCGACGTATTTGTAATGGGTACAGTGTGTGTTGTGCACACGGGCCCACACCGTACACCCTGCACCAATTTTTTTAATACTTACCATTCGGAAGTCCCACGTCAAGAGCAGCAGGGCTTCAGAAATCACCAAAACAAAATGGCACTGCGGCCATTTTCCCAGTGATTTGTGCATGCACAGTAAGGAAATCACTGGGAAAATGGCAGCTGTGCTATTTTCCCAGAGACCTGCGCATGCGCACTAGACTCTGGGACAGTGTTAGGGTCCCCTAGTGCCCAGAGTCTACAATGCTGCCGGCGAGAGAGAAGGGGGCCCAGAGAGAGTCTGCACACGGGCCTCCTTTTCTCTAGATGCGCCCCTGCCTTTAGCATTTTCCGTAAGCATGTGTAAAATAGAAATATTAAATTTTCTTGTTTACTCAACTTTCCTCTTCTTTATGTATGTATGTATATATTCACAGAATTAAACAGCCCAACCTGAAGCTGCATGGCAGCAAAGATAACCTTTGTAAGCCTTGTCATGTGACCCAGCCAGCATCCGTCTGCGGTTCTGATGGACATACGTACAGCTCTGTGGTAAGGAGGAATTACAGGGGGGTTGAGGGCTGTGTAATGGCTATTACTAATTCAGTGAGTGAGTACAAGACATGCAGAATTTGTGCTGAACGGCTCCATAGAGTTCTGGATTGCTCAACTACGGTAGTGCAGCTGGTTGGAGTTTATTGTCTGAATACAATGCAGTGTTCTGTTATCACGGTTTAATGCACATTATACTTAAATGTGAAACACAAACCTAAATATTATATCAAGCATGTAAAACTGAAATGATTGAGTGGGCAGAATTGATGGGTTTAGACATACTCTGCAGGAAAAATGCTATACTATTAGGGGCTCCAAAAAGCTCTTACTATCACATACTTGACTCCATTATAAGCTAAATGCATACATTAGTATAGCAATTATTAAATATATACTGTAAGTACCATTTGTCACATTTTAAAACATTATTACACTACATTTCCAATTATTTGTTCAAAAGCGACTATTATTATTTTTTGCAACATCATTATATACAATGCTACAGGCATCTGTACACGTCACTGTGCAAGGATTTTCATATCAGTCTTCTGATAATGGGTCTCTCTATTCTGCTAGTGTAAACTGGAGCAGCAGGCATGTCTTAGCAGCAAACAGCTGTCTGTTAGGTGCCAAGGCTCGTGCCCTTGCCCAACAGAAAACTCCTCCCCCACCACGCCCACCAGTACCACCGCTGACACCAGCAAACAAGGTAAGCTTCACTGCTACTGAATGAATGTACACATGCACATGTATTGCATATGTTGCTGAGTAGTATCCATGGTATCTATTCATTTAAAACAGACCAGCGATGCCCCCTTAAAGTAAGCACTGGTGCTTTTTGAAGAGTATTTAGGTATTTTGTAGTATAGAGAACCTTTCAAGTCACAGTTTCATTCCTCCCCTCAAAGTTTCTAAGGTGTGTATGTACCAGGGAGCACAGTGGTCAGTATTACAGTCATATAGCTCCAGAGTCATGAGTTCTATTCCTGACCATGGCCCTATCAGTGTGAGGTGTGTATATTTTCACTTTGTGTGCGTGGATTTCCTCCAGGTCCTCTGTTTTCTCCCCATACTCCAAATAC
The DNA here is from genome assembly GCF_028390025.1 of Pseudophryne corroboree. Taxonomy (NCBI): domain Eukaryota; kingdom Metazoa; phylum Chordata; class Amphibia; order Anura; family Myobatrachidae; genus Pseudophryne; species Pseudophryne corroboree. Next base: position 592,577,997 of record NC_086446.1, on the reverse strand, counting down.
ATACAGAACTGATCAGTTAATTGGCTGTTAACTAAAATAAACCCCAGTATGTACTGTATACGTGTGTGTCTGCTTGTGTTGGTAAGGGAATGGGGTGTAGTATGAGTGGCCGGCGGCCGGCATCCCAGGGGCCAGCATACCGGCGCCGGGATCCCGACCACCGGCATACCGACAGCTGGGCGAGCGCTATTCAGCCCCTTGCGGGCTCGTTGCGCTCGCCACGCTATTTATTCTGCCTCCAGGGGGGTCGTGGACCCCCAAGAGAGAGAATATGAGTCGCTTGCTGGCGGTCGGGATCCCGGCGCCAGTATGCTGGTCGCGGGGATCCCGGCCAACGGTATACTGAAGACCACCCTGGAAATGAGACTGTCAATTCCACTGGGTCAAGGATTATTATGAATTACAAATATTGTTAGTACAGAAATGTGTATAATTACAATGTAGGGATTTTCAGAAATGGGGAGCAGAATAGATATAGTCTGCTAAATGTAGTAGCCTCCAAGTTCTAGAGGTGCGGGAATTTTGTGCCTGTTTTTCTTAAAGCAGCAATCATTTACAAAGCAAAACTAACCAAAATATTATTATTATTATTATTATTATTATTATTAGTAAACAAAGTACAGCCATGTTGGTGTGGGAGCATGATGTGGCAGTCACAGAAGAGTATATAGGACACGCAGAAAGACAGTGCGAGGGTGGGAAGAGATGGGTCTTAGAACTGAGATTGGAATAAAGGACTGACAGATGAAGAATGTCGGATGTATTTGTAGTTCTTGCAGCCTCATTTAAAGCCTGAACTGCAGAGAGTCAGGATCTCAGCAGGCCAGCAAGCAGGCTACAGTAATCAACAAGGGAATGTGTAAGAGCCTGACTGAGTATTTTTGGCATTGGACATGTGTCATATTTTAGCAGTGGTAACTGCATGTGTGTATTTGCATGTTTGTAATGTTGGGGGAAAACAAAACTGATTTTGAGTCTCAGATACTGTACATGTAGTAGAAAAGGATATATTACTGATTGTGCAGTGGGTTTACTGATAGATATTGCTTGGGTGCAGTAATAACCAGTTCAGCTTTCAGAGTTGGGTTCAATTTTTAATAAAACAGTTTTTCCTACTTTCTTCAGGAGAATCGTGTACTGGTCAGGATTTAGCGGATCTTGGTGACCGTTTACGGGATTGGTTCCAATTGCTTCATGAAAATTCCAAGCAAAATAACACATCAAATCCAGGAACAAAACAAGTCAATGGTACTGTAATCAGCCTTCAGTGACATTACAGTAGTGTATACTGCTACACCAGCAACGGGTCACGGGTTACACTTCAGGGGCAGAGCACGGGCTACCATTGAAGTGTCAAAGTGCTGCACATTAGCCTTGATTAGTAATATGTTAAAACAATATATTTAATCAAAGAGACACTTTTTGTAATAACATAACAGCAGACATTATAAACAAATGTTATAAGGTATAACAAACAGTCCTGACAATAGAGCAAGAAGGGGCAGAGAGCCAAATGTGAAGGAGGGTTGTATGTGGCCCATCATTGTTCTGAACCCTCCAGTGAATGCTGTTATATTGCTTAATCAACATAAAATGTAGTAGCTTTAAATAGTATTATTTACAAATTGTATTTACCATCAAACTAGTAAATGTCCTGTACTTGTTTGAGCAAAACGGACTTATTCACACCAAATGGTTGTATATATTCCTCATTTTACCCAGAAAATAGTGAAATGTTTTACTTAGGATGTACAGATATGTCCTCATACAGGTAGCCTCAATATGCCACGTATCACGAGATTCCTGGCGTGAGTTAGACGCCAGTTCCTGTGCAGCTCTACTAATGCCTGGCAACTTTTTGCTGAAAATTTTGCTAAAATTTGTCTTAGTCGCATACAGATGTGACTAGGACCCACGATAAGTCAGTGCTGATTAATTTGGTATATGACACCTGTATATTGTGTGCAAAACAGTACTTGTATTGGAAAAAATCTGCAGCTGCTAGATTGTAGCACCTCGTATACAGATACAGAGACTCAATCGCACACAGATATGCAAGTGTGATTTATCAAATTAATAATCCAAGTCTACTCATGCGTTCTTGTCACATGTAACGTAAAACACATTTTCTGCAAAATAGATGCCTGACACTAGATTCTCACGGAAACCTGGCACAGCAAGATGGGCTGTTTGGCACAACTGCAGTAGTGATGTATGAGGGCACTAGTTAGCTTATCAACATTTGGAATGTCAACAAGCACAAGGGGAACAACGGTATGTCGAACCTGAAATACTGTAGTAATATGATGTAAAGCATCGTAACTTTACAACATTAAACATGACAGCAAAACAACATGTTTACATTTTGACATACCGCTGCCCCCGTTGATAAGCCATATCCACACCGTTTACCCCCATGGTGGCAGTGCAAAGTGTTTATTTGATTACATCATATGACTCCATTGCATGACATTTACACTCACAAATACTTTAAAAGTGATTGCCAGAAAATGAATAATCCCAGTTATCTTCGCACATGCTTTATACAGTCTTACTTTCGTAGCACAGACAAGACTGCTATTAATGAACGTGGTGCAGACATAAGCAACACGAACTGCGGGTGTCAATTAAAAGATTCAGATGAAGCATCTGGCCTTAAATCTAGAAACAGTTTGAGTGAAACTCAGGCCAACAATTTATTGGAGCACTTCACATTCCAAAAGAGCTTGATCAGTTCTTTGGAAAAAAAAGATTAATTGCTTAATTAGCACCTCGTTAGTAAAGCAAAACATTTTAGAAAGTAATTATCAGAATCTCCTGGCATGATACTGGGACAATGGTACAGCTGAGGGATGTTGATAAACCGTACGAAGTGGGTCTGACCAGCAAATAAGCACACTGCTAGTCTATCCAAGATTGGATTCCACAGATGTTATGAGGCCAAGCTTGTGCCATAGAACAGCTAAACCCAAGAAAAATGATAATCTGGTGCAGATTGAGGCCATAGTGGTAATAAATAGAACAATGAATGTTCTGTCAATTTTTCCATGTCATTCATACACTTATTTGACCCCATTTTACCTTAAGCAGAAAGTAAAATATGTTATTGGAAAAAAAAGAACCCTATTTATTAGTAAATCTTATTACATTTGGCTTTAGTGACTAATGATTGTTCAGTCTGAATAATCATTAAAGCCCAGTGGCTAAATCCACAATAATTTAGTTGGAGGCGACAGTTTCGGAATACAGCACAGACTACAGTGTTTTATTCATAATTAAATATCTATCTATCTATCTATCTATCTATCTATCTATCTATCTATCTATCTATCTATCTGTCTTTTAGACTATAATCAAAAATAGAGTTATGGTTTCTATATCAAATGGATGGACTTGATTTAAATAGTGGAGCTTTATTTTCTAATAGAAGATAAGACATATTATCTGTAATAGTATTCTAAGAAACAATTTTTACATTGAGACACAATTTTGAAAATTCTTTTAACTACGACTGTTCTTTATACAGTGCTAGACAAGACCCTGGTGGCCAGCTGCAAGGATTCAATAGGATGGATGTTCTCTAAGTTAGACTCCAACAATGACCTCTTTTTGGACCAAGCTGAATTGGCAGCCATCAACCTTGACAAGTATGAGATTTGCATCCGGCCCTTCTTCAACTCCTGCGACACTTACAAGGACGGGAGGGTGTCTACTGCTGAGTGGTGCTTCTGTTTCTGGAGAGAGAGTAAGAGAGCAGAAAGGGACATTATCACATCATTGCAAGTCGCATTACAACGAAACAGTCACTGCATTGGAATGAATGGGGGAATGATGTACATTAAGCTCTGCATAAATCTATTAATTGTCTTAGTTGTTGGGCTCTAGTTCCGGAGACTGGGTGACTACAGTAGGCTTTTCTTGCCCATGAATTGGTGCTATAGTTTATTTCTAAGCACAATTAGGCTATTCAGCGCACCTGTGTAAGAGCAATAGTCTAATGCTGGCTTTCCTATCCGTGTATCCTGCATTTTCAGAGCCTCCATGCCTTATAGAACTTGAGAAAGTACAGATACAAGAAGCTGCCAAAAAGAAACCTGGTAGGTATTTAACTGTGATGCGTATGTTCCATATCTATCTGCAGGGTACATTCAGGACTTGAAGACAAAGGGAGAGATGTATCAAACCTTGGAGAGAAATAACGTGGAGAGAGAGATAAAGTACCAACCAATTAGTTTATAGCTGCTGTTTTACAGGCTGTGTGGTTGGTACTTTATCTCTCTCCACTTTATCTCTCTCCAAGGGTTGATCTCCCCCCAAGTACCATAGTGTTTTTCTGTAAGAAAATGGAGGCTTGTAGTATAAGAACTGTAAAGTATATATCTTATATACAATAAAGGCACAGCGTTTGAACAGTGGTAATTAAGTATCACTACAAGGCTACTTTTATTTGCTTTCTTTTAAAGTAAGCAAATTAGATTTTAATATTGTTGCAAAACTTTGACTCTAAGCATTTGTGATCTTTAAAGTATTTGCAATAATTATTTGTATTTTATCATACTAGAAGCATTAGTGATGAGTGGCAACTATGTTGCAGGAGTTCCTCATCTATATACCTCACATGGACACGATAAGCCAACAGAAACATGAAAATAAACAAAAAACAAAAATGTGTAGTAATTTTACAAAATAAAGCAAGAACAGATTCCCCTTGTGTTCGGAAAGTAGATTCTTTAGATTTTTGTGATAAAAGTAGGGATAGAATCTCGCCACCGCTTGAATAGGTGATTGAGCAAAGTCTGTGGGATAGTCCTGAAAAAGCCCACTCATCTCAGCACCAACGACGTTTCCATCCAAAAGAATCTGTTTCAAGGTGTGACACCTCTAATACATGTTTGAGTCATACTTACCTGTGTCTTGACCTCTTCCTATATTGTTGTTGCCACTGCTTACCATCTGATTGGGACATGTAATGCTGTGTATGAACTTCCATAGGATTTTACCCTCCATATTATTTTAATGGAATTTTAAATTTGCTCTGGAATAATTTTTTCTTGATTATGTCCTCCTGGTGTGGAATCAGTCTATAAAGGAGCTGAGATATGTGGATCCCATCTCCTAGACAAGTGAGTTGGTTATGCATTATTTTCTGATAGGTACCATCTCTTGGGTACAGGCTCTCTTTTAAAGAACCCTTTATGTGCCTTTCCACCAGGGGTTAAAGTGAGCCGAACCTGCATTCCGTCAGTTCCACTTGGAGACGGAACACAGTTCTGCCTCCTCTGGCTCACCTAACCCGCTGTGTGCCGCCGCACGGAGATGCCAGGCGCCCGCTGCGATTGTGTTACCAGCAGGCGCCCGGCTCTCTCTTCACAGTGGCAGCCGGAGGCAGGAGCTCACTACTGAGCTCCGTCTTCCGGCTCTGTCAGTGCGTGCTATAGGAGAGACGTCTCTCTCATAGTGTTCAGGAGCGGACGCCGGAAGGACCACGGCAGTCGGATGTGGGAACGGGGCTATGGTGAGTATGGTGTTTTGTTTTTGTTTTTAACGTGTGTGTGTATCTACTGGGGGAAATCTACAAGGGGGCTAACTACAAGGGGGCAAGCTACTGGGGGACTAACTACTGGGGGCAAACTACAAGGGGGCTAACTACTGGGGGCAAACTACAAGGGGCAGGCTAATGAGGGAAAACTACAAGGGAGCAGGCTACTGGGGGGATAACTACTGAGGGCAAGCTACTGGGGGGCTAACTACTGGAGGCAAACTACTGGAGGGCTAAATACAAGGGGGCAAACTACAAGGAGGCAAGCTACTGGGGGGCTAATTACCGGGGGCAAACTACAAGGGGGCAAACTACAAGGAGGCAAGCTACTGGGGGGCTAATTACTGGGGGCAAACTACAAGGGGGCAAGCTACTGGGGGGCTAACTACTGGAGGCAAACTACTGGAGGGCTAAATACAAGGGGGCAAACTACAAGGAGGCAAGCTACTGGGGGGCTAATTACTGGGGGCAAACTACAAGGGGGCAAGCTACTGAAGGAAAACTACAAGGGGGTAAGCTACTGGGGGGCTAACTACTGGGGGCTAAATACAAGGAGGCAAACAACTGGGGGGCTAAATGCAAGGGGCAAGCTTATGGGGGCAAGCTAATGGGGGCAAACTACTGGGGGCAAACTACAGGGGCGCATTACTACTGGGGGCATTACTACTGGGGCACATTACTACTGGGGGCATTACTGCAGGGGTTAAACTACTGGGGTGCATTACTACTGGGGGCATTACTACTGGGGCACATTACTACTGGGGGCATTACTGCAGGGGTTAAACTACTGGGGGCAAACTACAGGGGCGCATTACTACTGGGGCACATTACTACTGGGGGCATTACTACTGGGGCACATTACTACTGGGGGCATTACTGCAGGGGTTAAACTACTGGGGGCATTGCTACAGGGGGGCATTACTACTGGGGGCATAACTACAGGGGTTAAACTACTGGGTGCATTACTACAGGGGGGCATTACTACTGGGGGCATTACTTCTGGGGTCATAACTGCAGGGGCTAAACTACAGGGGGCATTAACACTGGGGGCTAAACTATGTGGGGCAAACTACATGAGGACTAAACTACAGGGGCTAAACTACTGGGGGCATTACCACTGGGAGGCTAAACTAAAGGGGGGGGGTAAACTACTGGGGTCATAACTGCAGGGGCATTACCACTGGGGCTAATTGACTGGGGGCATTACTACAGGCAACATTACTACTGGGGGCAATACTACACAGGGGCATTACCATTAAGGGCATTACTAATGGGGGCACTACTAATAAGGGCATTGTAAAGGGGGCCTTTCTTACTGGGGGCATTGCAGAAGGGGCACCACTACTATGGACTCTATATAGGGGCACTACCACTGTGGGCATTACCATTACAGTGGACATTGCATAAGGAGCACTACTACTGTGGGCATTGTATAAGGGGCGCTACTGCAGTGGGCATTGTGTATTACGGGGTGCTACTACTGTGGGCATTATGTGTATTAGGGGTGGTACTACTGTGGGCATTATTACTATTGTGTGACCATGCCCCTTTCTTTTTGAGACCATGCCCCCTTTTTTGCATGGGCGCCGGGGGGTGGGGGTGGGGGTGAGTTCCAACACCTCTCTAGGACCACTTTAAGCACTGCTTTCCACCACATACTTCAAGTGAGTTTTCGGTACGCCTTACACCTATTCAAGCAGTGGCAAGATTCTATCCCTACTTTTATCACGAATCTATAGAATCACCCCCTACTTTCCAAGCACAAGGGGAATCTGTTCTTGATTTATTTTGTAACAATACTACACATTGATGTTTTTTTTTTTATGTTCATGTTTCTGTTGGATTATCGTGTCCCTGAAACGAGGTATTAGCCGAGGAAACCTTGACTAACAACAGACCCTAAGGATTTTATTGGTTTGATTATCCCTTTTCTTATCTCATTGATATGTCTGCAATATTTTGCCGCCTTTGATCCTCCACTTTTTTCCTTCACATTTATTTCAACCTCATTATCTGATTGGGCAGGCTTCCCTTTGTGCCCGGGCTCATCCTCATATTCTATGTTGCAGGGGTCTTCATTCCCAGCTGTGATGAAGATGGGTACTACAGGAAGATGCAGTGTGATCAGGCCAGTGGGGAGTGTTGGTGTGTAGATCAGCATGGTTCTGAGCTGACAGGCACAAGAATACATGGAAACCCAGACTGTGGTAAGTATAAATTTAGTAATGCTCCTGAATATGAAGACAAGTGATTTCCATTTCCGCCAACTCATTATATTAGGGCCCAGTGGATAGAACTTGGGAGCAGGGAGCCCTCGGGGGAGGAACTTGCACTACCAGACATCCAGATGAAGTTTCATGTCCCCGATTATTGCATTATTTCCATGTGGAGTGAGAAAAGCTTGTGGTTTTAGCTCATTTGCATATGTGTGTTAATGTATGCCTCATCTACAGTAGCAATACTTTTGAAGTATAACAGGGGGTCACCCCAAAGTAGTAAACTATAGCTGTATAGACTTTATAAGGATGGTCAGTGTCTATCGTGCTCAATTAACAATGGGGAGATGCCTTGGAGAGTGATAAAGTGGAGAGAGATAAACTAGCAACTAATCAGCTCTGGTCACTTTTCCAACACAGCCTGTAACAAAGCAGTTAGGAACTGATTGGCCGTTATTTTGGGGCATATGTATTAAAGCTTGGAGAGAGATAAAATGGAGAGAGATAAAGTTGCAACCAACCAGCTGCTATCTCAGTTTACACGCTATGTTTACAAGATGGCAGTTAGGAGCTGATTGATTGGCACTTCATCTCTCTACTTTATCTGTCTCCATACTTTCATACATATGCCCTTCATTTCCCCACTTTATCACTCTCCAAGGCTTAGTACATCTTCACCTCTGTAAGTAAAGGGGAGACTTAATCTTCTTTGCTTTGGTCACAGATGACATTGTTGGATTCTCTGGGGATTTCGGTAGTGGTGTCGGTTGGGAAGACGAAGAGGAGAAAGAGACAGAAGACGCTGGTGAGGAGGCGGAAGAGGAAGAGGGAGAGACTGGGGAGGCGGATGACGGAGGATACATTTGGTAGACCCTCAGCAGCACAGCCCTGTCTGGGCATTGCAGCCAAGTTTGGAAAACTGCAGTAAATAGTAATCAGATGCCACAGTGATCAGGAAACACAGCTGAATGTACATTATACAGAAATTGTGTGTGTGAGCATGCAAGTGTGCCTGTCAACTGACTGCTTTGAGATTGCAGCTCATCTTTCCCATAATCCAAATGAGCTGTTCTACGGCAGACAAAAGAAACACATTTAATCATTTTCTTTAGAGACATGAAGTTGTTGGTATATAACCTAGCATTGGTAGCATTGGACCACCCTACTTCTTATTCCAGAATCAAGCACACATGCCTGAGTCACTCTGGTGAAGAGCTAGTTTCTAGCCACAGATCGAAAACAAACAATATAAGCAAATCATACATAATTCTAATAATAAACATATACTGTTTAAAAATGGCCAGTGTTTATAAGCTAACCAAACAAGCAGTAAGTTACCGTAGTGCAGACATAAACTAAATGGCTATTAAACATATATATTCAAAATGTATAACATCTGTCTAGCTTAGAGAACGTGCCTCAATGCACACAGAATGGGGACTTTATATCAGTCATTTGTGGGACACCTGCCATTGTGGAGAATTCCTGTTCTCCCATTGTATGTTACTATTATCACGATTAACTTTGTATTCCTTTGATTATAGTTGGTTTACATGTTTACTGCCATAATGTGAAATTGTTTAATGAATTGTGAGGTGTGCGCTACATTGCATGCCACTGGGGCATCCGGATCGGAGGATGAATGAGTTGCAGACTTTTATCTCTACGTGCGTTACTAACTGACGGCAACATTCCATTAGTACATGGTACAATCTCTGCAGACGCCTATTAATGACTTCTAAGAAAAGCCACATTCCCTTTCATATCTGTAGTGCTCTAATCATCGCTATGTGCTGTGTGTAAGATACATTGTTGCCAGCTTATGTTTGTCTGCTTTTGTTTAAGTTACTTGACAACACAAAATTCTAAATCTAAACATATATATAATAACACAGGGGCGTCTCCAGAGTTGGGGCTGCAGCTCAGTTTAAAATTCAAATAGGGGAGGCACACCAACTGCCAGTGAGTCAGTTTGAAATGACAGTTGGTGTAGCTCCCCTATTTGATATGTGCACACTGTATATATACACTGGATGTATTGTCATGGATTTTAAGAGCAGGAAAAAGCTAAAGTCTTTATGTAACAAATTAAGGTCTCAATAATTAGACATCATGAGCTGTGATGTATACTACAGTATAAGAGACATTATTTCAGGTTCTGATCTGTAACATAGCTGGCTGAAACATATAAACATCCCCTGGTTCCATAGGCAGTAAACGTTATCCTATAAAGGCTACAGTAGGTTCTTCTCGGTTTTAATAAAAAAACATTATACATATAAAGTGTTACTTCTGTAGCACAAACATATTCTGCAGCTGTACAAACCAGGTATAGTTTTTAAATTGTTATTTACAGATTGTATCATTACCCCTAACATAGTCTAGCAATTACCCCGTGTAATTTACTAGCTTAGTCGGCTACATAAATTGACCTGGAATATTGTTACACCATGGCGTGCAGGAGGGCTTTTTGAGAAGACACGTGTAAGGCCACCCAACTTCTGTCTGCACTGTAGCTCAGTGTACCAGCCTGTAGCTTTGCTGTGTGTTAACAAAACAATCCGTAAAGTCTTGCGGCTTTTATTCTGCCAGCTAAATATTGTAGAGACTTGGCAGACAGCTGTATCGGAAACCTCTTTAAAACTCTCACTTTATAATACTCACCCTGACTCTGAAAATATACTACCATAGGGTCTGCTCATTCAGCCAACTCATACTGCTTAATATGGAATAGACTGTGGTGAGTAAAGAAAGCAGCTAGCCCCAAACATAGAAACGCTTTTCCGTGAGAACATTTCACACTAAGCCAATTCACTTAAAACACTGATTGAGGCCTACTAAATCATGAACCTTTTTAAAGTAGCAAAGTTTATGCTGTACAAAACAGCATGCACATGTTTAATCCTTCATACCGTTTTGTATAAGGTAGAGGCTCTGCCAAATAGTCCAAAAACTGCAACCAAGAGCCACGCCTGTAGAGTAGCAGGTGAGTGGCTTTGTTAGCAGTTGCACCATTCATCAAGAAGCTTGTGAAATAATAATACACTATTATAAACTTCCAACTTCCAATCACACAGACCACAATATTGAGTGAGCCAGGCACAGCAGGAAGACCCAGTTTTGCACAGCCTGACTGATTGCAATCTTGGTATCCCACTGCTTGATTGTCATTTAGCTGTTGTCTGCAGTGGTATCTGGCGCCTGGATTGTAGGCTAAATGCGGATGACAGCTGCCATTTCAATCAAGGTACAGTACTTTACTATATATATATATATATATATATATATATATATATATATATATATACCGTTTTGAAGGGCACAATTTTAGACATGATGTACTGCTACAATAACTATAGTGATGCATCACGTCTAAAATGTTGTCCTCCAAAATGTAAATATGCCACCTCACTGATCATATGTGTAAATTATTTATTAATTATAGTTATGTTTGCATCATCTCCATGTTTTTTCACATTTGTCCCAAAATAGTGAATCTGACAATTTACGTGGGCTACCAAGTCTAGCTTGCTCCCTTCAGATATTCTGTGACTTGATACTTGCGATCTGCAACGGAGACGGTCCGGGGTGCCTCTTCCAATCTATTTATGCCGGGACAGTGTTTAGAGGCACCCGGTTCTCTCACTCTTACCTGCAATTACCTGTGATTCAGATAGCAGATGCTTCATAAGTGGACCGGAAGTGGCTCCCCGGTCAGCCAGTTTGACGCTGCTTGCGATACATTATATTGAGTTGAGTAATCATGCACAATGCTGAGAGCTATGACACCTGTGGCGGAGGCTGGTGCAGCACACAGCAGAACACGGGTAATCATGCATTTGGAGTAATACATGTAATTTTTTTCCCATGGGTAACTAGTGGGGGTTAGACAATATTTTCCTGTTATATACTGAAAATACTTATATTTAAAAAAAAATCTACACTCATTTTAAGAGTTACACAGACACAAGAGAGTGGCAATAATGGGATAAAATAGATTATAACTACATAAGAGAGGCTACAGAGATGGAAAGATATATACTGTATATAATATTGGACTGGTGTTGGAGCTGGAAATAACTGGAAGGAAATACTGTACTACCCTTGTTATTTATTTTTTGTAGTTATATGATCTTAAGTTTCACAGTTAAAATCCAACCTGGCTCCAAATGTAAAATGTTCCCCAGGTATTTTCCATAACCTCGGTAAGCTATTGTTATAGCCAGAGCCGGCCCTAACCAATATGATGCCCTAGGCAAGATTTTGGCTGGTGCCCCCTAGCACCACCGCTGGTTCTGCCTCTGACCTTGCACTTCTTTCCCAGCACCATCACCCCTCACCTATAGCAGTCCTTATTTTGCTGTTTGTACCCTCTATATTTTAAATAGGAACAGTTCGCACATTTGACGCATAGCCCAAAAAGGGGCATCTTCTTGCTGGGAAGGGGCATGGCCACACAATAGTAACCCCAATTCCAATTACGCCACACAGTACTGCAACTTTATTCACATTTTATCTTGCGATAGTGTCCATAATTCATATTACATCCCACAGTAGTATCACTTTACCTTATAAACGTTACTCCTCACAGTAGAGCTCCTTATTCACATTACATCACACTGAATTGCTCCTTATTCACATTACACCACACCTTATTGCTCTTTATTCACATTAGACGACACAGTAGTACCCTTTCTATATGCAACGCCACATAGTAGAGCACCTTATATACATAATGCCACACATTAGTAATGCATTTATACACAATTCCACACAGTAATGCCCCTTACACATATAAGACACATTAATGTCCTTATAAACATAATGCACCTTACACATTATGACAACCTTTATTAATGTCCTTTTACACATAATGTCCCCTACACATATGCCGCACATTATTAATGCCCTTATACACATAATGACACACACAGTGCCCCCTACACATTTGCTGCACATTATTAGTGCCCCTATACACATAATGACACATACAGTAGTACCCTGTTACACATATGCCGCACATTATTAATGCCCTTATACACATAATGACACACATAGTGGCCCTTTACACATATGTTGCACATTATTAATGCATTTTTACATGACACACATAATGCTCCTCACACATATTCCGAACACTACTGCACAACCAACCCACTCACATGCACACAGCGCTCACACTTCCACTAACACTGTGACCTCTGCCTCTGCTTGGATACAGTGGTGTCCTCACAAATCTTGCATCAATGCTAACGTCGGGCACCTTTATTTAATGAAAATGCATCTTATTTGCATTGCTATGTGGCTAGGATGCACAAGCAGCTTCTGCTGATTAAACTGATATGCAGCATGTCTATATACTGTGTGAAACTGTGGCTGTATCTGCATATGAAATGCTACATACAGAATATAGGCATGCCGCATATCATTTTAATCAGCAGAAGCTGATGATGCCCCTAGGCATATCAAATGCCCTAGGCAATTGCCTAGTATGCCTATGGCCAGCTCTGGTTATAGCCGGAGTGACACACCCCCCTAGATCCTGCTCTGTTATTGAATGAAGGGCGACTCCACCCTTAATTTGCAACGATTTGTTGCCTTAAACATGATTTTTGTTGTTGTTGTTTTAATAGTCCAAAGGTTATTTACCATTCTAGTCAGCATTAGCAGAATGTCTAGAGAAGTTGTTCGTTAAGGGGGCCCACTATTAGAGATTGTTGTGTGTATGTCTCTCATATCATATATCATGTATTCTAGATTTGTTATTATGTGTGTCCCAACTGACATGTCCATTACTAGAGAAATATCATTTTCTGGACAGTTTAGGGGCATCAATATAATATACTTAATAAAACAGTTATACTGAAGCCACTCATCGTTACTTGGGGGGATATGTATCAAACCTTGGAGAGAGATAAAGTACCATCTGATTAGCTTCGAACTGCCATGTGATAAACTGAAAAATAACCATTAGAAGCTGATTGGTTGGTACTTTATCTCTCTACACTTTATCTGTCTCCAAGATTTGACAAACTTCCCCCCATGTGATAAACTGAAAAATAACCATTAGAAGCTGATTGGTTGGTACTTTATCTCTCTACACTTTATTTATCTCTCTACACTTTATCTCTCTCCAAGATTTGACCAACTTCCCCCTTGAACTGCTAACACAGTTTACCCTGAACCAGTGATAACCAGCAGATCCATAAGGTACACTAGTACAAGGATACTGTGTAACAGTTATTACCATGTGAGAGTGTTGTTGATGGTTAAAGACTGTCTGAATGTAACTAAGGTGTAAGAATGGAACACTGAGAACAGAGAATGGAAGAGGGAGGAAAACATCTCAGTCACTTACTGTACATGTAGGTATTGCAAGTAATGAGTGGTTCTGGCAATATATCTGTATTGGTAACTGATTCGTCACTCACGTTTCAGTTTTCCTGCCCTTTGTAAGGCAGATGCTACTGAGTTTAACTTGCCTTTCCTTCAAGATATTATTTCTTGCAGTGAAATGCTTTACTTGTATATGTTTTGTTATAAAAGACATTGGAATGTTTATGTAAGCGTAAGTCTTGGCAAGTCACGACAACTTCCATCAGATTTCGCAGTGGTGTGATGATATATTTGTACATACTGTGTTATAGATTTGGCCAGAAAATAAACACCGCTTTCCCTCGTGGTTTTTGTTTTTGAAGTCGGAGTAGCCCCTCCTTTGCTATGAAAGTCATTACAGCATTAAAGGGTTTGAGACAGTTCTAGCAACTGAGAAAAGAACACAAATGGCTTATTTAATATAGTGCAAAGAACAAGTGTGATATGACTGATAGCAACTAATTGTACAGTATATTTGCTTTCATATCTGATTGATTGCTATGGTTTAAACTGGCCACATGTGTGTTTTTCATTAGCCACATTTTCAACAAATTGGCCTTATAATAGATCAGAAAAACAATTCTTCAGAAGCAATCAGCGGGGATGATTGGGTCAGCAGTTAGCTCCATATACGTGTATGGGACTATTGGCTGACCCAAGCTGGAGGAGTATATAGAGTGGACAATTTTGTCCTCTGCATGGAGACTGAACGTACTCATCTGTGCAGTTTGGCTACTGTTTGTGGTCAAACTGCTTGAAGATTAAACCAAGCGGCCAGATTGTTCCAGCGGTGGCTATCTTCATGCTACACTTGTGCTATTTACACTATGCTATTGCATAAGCTTTATAGTGTTGTTGTTTTACAAAACCAATGTCTAAAATAGTTCTCATGTGTGCTTGATCCTTTTTTTTTAAAATGTACTGACCTGCTGACATAGAAGGTATGTCAAAGAGGGTTGCAGATCAATCGCATGCATGTAACCTTTATAAGCCTTTAATATACAGACAGGTGTATCTTGAAGGTATTGTTGTTTTCTTTAATTCTGTGCTTAAAAACTAAAGTCCTGACAGGTTAATAATAAAAAAACTGCTTCGTCTGAAAACATAATGTCTTATGTGCAATACCTTTTTGGATTTAGAATACAGACCACGTGCAAGTGCTAGGACTTCAGTTTGTATATTTATTAAGTGCTGACATTGTATCTCTCAGTAATTTTAGATGTAAAAAAACAGTGTTAGAATGTATATGTACAAATAGGGCGCCAAATTAAAATGTTAAATGATTCCTGCTCGCCAATATTCTTCATCACAGTTAAGGCGACCCTCACAGTGTCTTTGACTGCCTATTACTTATGATTCAGTGAAACAGATATACACACGCAAAAGGTTGAAACATATTTTTAAAAAAGGAAATAAAAAAAGAATTTAAAAAAGAATGCTCCATGTGCCTTTTTTCCCTTTTTCTTGTATTCCTGTATCATAAGATCAAAGATAATTCTATTTAAATTGGATCTGACACATTTATTGACATCTTAAACAGATGAATGTTTTTATATCAGAACTGTCAAAGCAATTCACAGAATGCATATAAAATGTAATTATATATCACATAAATCAACAATGTTTTACTGGGGAATCTCAATATCTGGAAGGTTCAACATTGCAGCAATTTAGCCAGTTGGCAAGTGGAAATTCAACTTCATTATTAATGATCAGTACATTTACATACAGTTAGCAAATGTTTAAGACTTTGGGGGTTATTCGGAGATGTTAGCAAAGCAAAAAAGTTAGCAGTTGGGCAATACCATGTTGCATTGCAGGTGGGGCAGATGTAATATGTGCAGATATATATATATATTTATATACACTGCTCAAAAAAATAAAGGGAACACTAAAATAACACATCCTAGATCTGAATGAATGAAATATTCTTATTAAATACTTTGTTCTTTACATAGTTGAATGTGCTGACAACAAAATCACACAAAAATTATCAATGGAAATCAAATTTATTAACCCACACTCAAAATTAAAGTGGAAAAACACACTACAGGCTGATCCAACTTTGATGTAATGTCCTTAAAACAAGTCAAAATGAGGCTCAGTAGTGTGTGTGACCTCCACGTGCCTGTATGACCTCCCTACAACGCCTGGGCATGCTCCTGATGAGGTGGCGGATGGTCTCCTGAGGGATCTCCTCCCATACCAGGACTAAATAGCATCCGTCAACTCCTGGACAGTCTGTGTTGGTGGATGGCGCGAGACATGATGTCCCAGATGTGCTCTATTGTATTCAGGTCTGGGGAACGGGCGGGCCAGTCCATAGCATCAATGCCTTCATCTTGCAGGAACTGCTGACACACTCCAGCCACATGAGGTCTAGCATTGTCTTGCATTAGGAGGAACCCAGGGCCAACCGCACCAGCATATGGTCTCACAAGGGGTCTGAGGATCTCATCTCGGTACCTAATGACAGTAAGGCTACCTTTGGCGAGCACATGGAGTGCTGTGCGGCCCCCCCAAAGAAATGCCACCCCACACCATTACTGATCCACTGCCAAACGGGTCATGCTGGAGGATGTTGCAGGCAGCAGAACGTTCTCCTTGGCGTCTGTCACATGTGCTCAGTGAGAACCTGCCTTCATTTGTGACGAGCACAGGGCGCCAGTGGCGAATTTGCCAATCTTGGTGTTCTCTGGCAAATGCCAAATGTCCTGCACGGTGTTGGGCTGTAAGCACAACCCCCACCTGTGGACGTCGGGCCCTCATACCACCCTCATGGAGTCTGTTTCTGATCGTTTGAGCAGACACATGCACATTTGTGGCTTGCTGGAGGTCATTTTGCAGGGCTCTGGCAGTGCTCCTCCTGTTCCTCCTTGCACAAAGGCGGAGGTAGAGGTCCTGCTGCTGGGTTGTTGCCCTCCTACGGCCTCCTCCACATCTCCTGATGTATTGGCCTGTCTCCTGGTAGCGCCTCCATGCTCTGGACACTACGCTGACAGACACAGCAAACCTTCTTGCCACAGCTCGCATTGATGTGCCATCCTGGATGAGCTGCACTACCTGAGCCACTTGTGTGGGTTGTAGAGAGGTCATACAGGCACGTGGAGGCCACACACACTACTGAGCCTCATTTTGACTTGTTTTAAGGACATTACATCAAAGTTGGATCAGCCTGTAGTGTGTTTTTCCACTTTAATTTTGAGTGTGACTCCAAATCCAGACCTCCATGGGTTAATAAATTTGCTTTCCATTGATAATTTTTGTGTGATTTTGTTGTTAGCACATTCAACTATGTATTTAATAAGAATATTTCATTCATTCATTCAGATCTAGGATGTGTTATTTTAGTGTTCCCTTTATTTGTTTGAGCAGTATATATATAGGCCGCGTTTTTTGATTGTTTGAGCGGGACCGAAGCCCGCCGCTGAGGGTGCGGGGCTTGATCCTCCAGCACTAACCAGCGCCATTTTCTCCACAGCACATGCAGAGAAGCGAACACGGTCACAGAGGGCAAAAAAGAGGGGGGGGGGGGGGGCACTTTTTATTGGCGCAGTGAGTGTATATTATATATTTGTATAAAAGCGCTGTTTGTCTGGGAATTTGGTTTCCAGTGTCAGTTGGTGCTGGGTGTGTGCTGGCATGCTCTCTCTCTCTGTCTCTCCAAAGGGCCTTATTGGGGAACTGTCTCCATATAGATATATCCCTGAGTGTGTGGGGGGTGTCGGTACGCGTGTGTCGACATGCCTGAAGCGGAAGGCTCTTCTAAGGAGGAGGGGGAGCAGATGATTGTGGTGTCTCCGTCGGCAACGCCGACACATGATTGGATGGATATGCTGAATGTTTTAAATGCAAATGTGGCTTTGTTACATAAGAGATTGGACAAAGCAGAGTCCAGGGATAATACAGGTAGTCAATCAATGGCTTTGACGGTGTCACAGGGCCCTTCAGGGTCTCAAAAACGTCCCCTGTCCCAAATAACAGACACTGATACCGACACGGATTCTGACTCCAGTGTCGACTACGAGGATGCAAGGTTACAGCCAAGGGTGGCCAAGAGTATTCATTATATGATTATTGCAATAAAAGATGTTTTGCATATCACGGATGACCCCTCTGTCCCTGACAAGAGGGTTCACATGTTTAAAGAAAAGAAACCTGAGGTAACTTTTCCCCCATCTCATGAGCTGAACGAGTTATTTGAAAAAGCTTGGGAAACTCCAGACAAGAAGCTGCAGGTTCCCAAAAGAATTCTTATGGCGTATCCTTTCCCTGCGAAGGACAGATTGCGGTGGGAATCCTCACCCAGGGTGGACAAGGCGTTGACGCGCTTGTCCAAAAAGGTGGCGCTACCGTCTCCAGACACAGCAGCCCTCAAGGATCCTGCTGATCGCAGACAGGAAACTACCTTAAAATCAATTTATACACATACAGGGACCTTGCTCAGACCGGCAATAGCGTCGGCTTGGGTTTGTAGCGCTGTAGCAGCTTGGACTGATACCTTGTCAGCTGACTTCGATACCCTAGATAGGTCACATAAAAGACGCAGTCTTGTATATGAGAGACGCTCAGAGAGACGTTGGTCTGCTAGGTCCGAGAGCCAACGCCATGGCGATTTCTGCTAGGCAAGCCCTGTGGACCCGCCAATGGTCGGGTGATGCCGACTCAAAGAAACATATGGAAGTTTTACCTTACAAAGGTGAGGATTTATTTGGACAAGGTCTCGCAGACCTGGTTTCCACAGCTACCGTGGGTAAATCTACCTTCTTACCTTATGTTTCTCCACAGCAAAAGAAGAAAATGCCGCAATTTCAGATGCAGTCCTTTCGATCGCATAAGTCCAGAAGAGGTCGGGGTTCTTCCTTCCTCACCAGAGGTAAGGGTAGAGGGAAAAAACTGCCTGCTACGGCTAGTTCCCAGGAGCAGAAGTCCTCCCCGGCTTCTGCTAAATCCACAGCATGACGCTGGGACTCCACTGAGGGAGTCCGCCCCGGTGGGGGCACGTCTTCGACTCTTCAGCCACGTCTGGGTTCTGTCCGACGTGGATCCTTGGGCAATGGAAATTGTATCCCAAGGCTACAAGCTGGAATTCGAAGACGTGCCTCCTTGCCGGTTTTTCAAATCGGCTTTACCAGCTTCTTCCACAGACGGAGATAGTGTTAGCTGCGATTCAAAAACTGTGTCAACAACAAGTGGTTGTCTAGGTTCCCCTAGTTCAACAGGGGAAGGGGTACTACTCAACCCTATTTGTGGTCCCGAAACCGGATGGCTCGGTCAGACCCATTCTAAATTTGAAATCCCTAAACCTGTACTTGAAAAAGTTCAAATTCAAGATGGAATCGCTCAGGGCTGTTTTCTCCAGCTTGGAAGGGGGGGATTTTATGGTGTCTCTTGACATAAAGGATGAATACCTTCATGTCCCCATATATCCCCCTCATCAGGCGTACCTGAGATTCGCTGTACAGGACTGTCATTACCAGTTTCAGACGTTGCCGTTTGGGCTTTCTGCGGCCCCGAGGGTTTTCACCAAGGTAATGGCGGAAATGATGGTGCTCCTGCGCATGCAGGGAGTCACAATTATCCAGTACTTGGACGATCTCCTGATAAAAGCCAGATCGAGAGATCAGTTGCTGAAAAGCGTGTCACTCTCCCTGAGTGTGCTGCAGCAGCATGGCTGGATTCTAAATCTTCCAAAGTCGCAGTTGGTTCCAACGACTCGGCTATCTTTCTTGGGCATGTTTCTGGACACGGAACAAAAGAGGGTTTTTCTCCCAGTGGAAAAAGCCCAGGAACTCCAGAACATGGTCAGACACCTGTTAAAACCGAAAAGAGTGTCAGTCCATCAGTGCACTCGAGTTCTGGGGAAAATGGTGGCGTTCTACGAGGCCATCCCCTTCGGCAGGTTTTATGCGCGGACGCTTCAGTGGGACCTTCTGGACAAGTGGTCCGGGTCCCATCTTCAACTTCATCAAATAATAAGCCTGTCCCCCAGGGCCAGGGTGTCTCTCCTGTGGTGGCTGCAGAGTGCTCACCTTCTAGAGGGTCGCAGGTTCGGCATTCAAGACTGGGTTCTGGTGACCACGGACGCGAGTCTCCGAGGATGGGGAGCAGTCACACAAGGAAGAAACTTTCAGGGGACATGGTCAAGCCAGGAGACTTGTCTACACATCAATGTACTGGAATTGAGGGCCATATACAACGGCCTTCGTCAAGCGGAGAATCTCCTTCGCGACCTACCGGTTCTGATTCAATCAGACGTCACAGCCGTGGCTCATGTAAACCGCCAAGGCAGGACAAGGAGCAGGGTGGCAATGGCGGAAGCCACCAGGATTCTTCGCTGGGCGGAAATTCACGTAAGCGCTCTGTCAGCTGTATTCATTCCGGGTGTGGACAACTGGGAAGCAGACTTCCTCAGCAGACATGATCTCCATCCAGGAGAGTGGGGACTTCATCAAGGAGTTTTTGCAGAGATAACAAGTCATTGGGGACTTCCTCAAATAGACATGATGGCGTCACGCCTCAACAAGAAGCTTCGGAGGTATTGTGCCAGGTCAAGGGACCCTCAGGCAGCAGCAGTGGACGCCCCGGTGACACCGTGGGTGTTTCAGTCGGTCTATGTGTTCCCTCCTCTGCCACTCATCTCAAAGATATTGAGAATCATAAGACAAAAAAGAGTGCGGACAATACTCATTGTTCCAGATTGGCCTCGAAGGGCCTGGTATTCAGATCTTCAGGAAATGCTCACAGAAGATCCGTGGCCTCTTCCTCTCAGAGAGGACCTGTTGCAACAGGGGCCCTGCGTGTTCCACGACTTACCGCATGGCGGTTGAACACCGAATCCTAGCTGGGAAAGGCATTCCGGAAGAAGTCATCCCTACTCTGATAAAGGCTAGGAAGGAGGTGACAGCGAAACATTATCACTGTATCTGGAGAAAGTATGTATCTTGGTGTGAGACTAAGAATGCTCCTACGGAAGATTTGCATCTGGGCCGTTTTCTCCACTTTCTGCAGACAGGAGTGGATATGGGCCTTAAATTGGGCTCCATTAAAGTACAGATTTCGGCCTTATCGATTTTCTTTCAGAAGGAGTTAGCTTCTCTCCCAGAAGTCCAGACTTTTGTAAAGGGAGTGCTGCACATGCAGCCTCCTTTTGTGCCTCCTGTGGCACCATGAGACCTTAAGTGGTGTTACAGTTCCTGAAATCTCACTGGTTTGAGCCCCTTCAAACAGTGGAATTAAAGTTTCTCACTTGGAAGGTGGTCATATTGTTGGCCTTGGCATCGGCAAGGCGGGTGTCTGAATTGGCGGCTTTGTCTCACAAAAACCCCTATCTGATTTTTCATGTGGATATAGCGGAGTTGAGGACTCGTCCTCAATTTTTGCCTAAGGTGGTTTCTTCGTTTCATATGAACCAACCTATTGTGGCACCGGTGGCTACGAGTGACTTGGAGGATTCCAAGTACCTGGATGTAGTCAGGGCCTTAAAAATTTATGCAGCCAGGACGGCTCGGTTTAGGAAAACAGAGGCTCTGTTTATCCTGTATGCAGCCAACAAGGTTGGCGCTCCTGCTTCTAAGCAGACTATTGCTAGCTGATATGTAACACGATTCAGCAGGCTCATTCTACGGCTGGATTGCCGTTACCAAGTTGGGTAAAGGCCCACTCCACTAGGAAGGTGGGCTCTTCTTGGGTGGCTGCCCGAGGCGTCTCGGCATTACAGCTTTGCCGAGCGGCGACTTGGTCAGGTTCAAACACTTTTGCAAAATTTTACAAGCTTGATACCCTGGCTGATGAGGACCTCATGTTTGCTCAATCGGTGCTGCAGAGTCATCCGCACTCTCCCGCCCGGTCTGGAGCTTTGGTATAATCCCCATGGGCCTTACGGAGTCCCCAGCATCCTCTAGGACGTGAGAGAAAATAAGATTTTAAACCTACCGGTAAATCTTTTTCTCCCAGTCCGTAGAGGATGCTGGGCGGCCGTCCCAGTGCGGACATATTTCTGCAAGGCTTGTATATAGTTATTGCTTACATAAGGGTTATGTTACAGTTAAGATCAGTCGTGGGCTGATACAGTTTTGTTCATACTGTTAACTGGTTCGTATATTCCATGTTATACGGTGTGGATGGTGTGGGCTGGTATGAATCTTGCCCTTAGATTAACAAAATCCTTTCCTCGTACTGTCCGTCTCCTCTGGGCACAGTTTCTCTAACTGAGGTCTGGAGGAGGGGCATAGAGGGAGGAGCCAGTGCACACCCATTCTAAAGTTCTTTATAGTGCCCATGTCTCCTGCGGAGCCCGTCTATACCCCATGGTCCTTACGGAGTCCCCAGCATCCTCTACGGACTAGGAGAAAAATATTTACCGGTAGGTTTAAAATCTTATTATTTATCAAGTGATCCTGACGAGGCACTCTGTAATGGTTAGCCAAGTCTCTGTGGCCACACTCCGAAATATGGGCCCCTAACACTGCATTCCCCCGGTGGGCCCTTCATGCCAAGGTCTGACACTGGAAACCAAAATCAAAACATAACCTAAAGCCACTTTGTTGCAGTGACGGAAAAACAGTTTTTGGGATTTTCCTATTCACAAGCCAGTCCAGCTTCCTTCTGTACATATGAGACCATATATTGCCAAGCCACACATACGCTCTGCACTATAGGTCCAGCCTCAGTTTTCCATTAGCAGGTTCAAGTAAAATAAATAATAATAATAATTATATATATATATATATATATATATATATATATATATATATATAGAAAAATATACATTATTTTATTGTTTGTTCAGGTTTTAGTAAAAAAATGTTTTTCCTATCCCTGGAGATGGGCATAGTAATCAGAGTACAGCAATACTTAAATTGACAATATCTAATTTTACCATGCAACTCATGGGGAAGGTTCGCTGGACATCGCTCTTGCTGGCGATACGCTGTGATAAGCACAACTGGTGGTAGCCTTTGTTACATAGCAAAAAAAATAAAAAAATTTTGGTGAAAACTGTCTCGTCGCCTAGGGGACCATTATTTTTCAGCATCAATGCTCATCTCTAGTAAGATGCATAACATTTGGGGTGCACCTACAAAATAACTACCTAAACGGATTAATGGGTCTATTTACTAAGCCTTGGGTGGAGATAAAGTCGCTGGAGATAAAGTCCCAGCCAATCGGCTCCTCACTGTCATGTCCCAGGCTTTGTTTGAAAAATGACAGTTAGGAGCTGATTGGCTGGTACTTTATCTCCAGCGACCTTATCTCTATCCAGGGCTTAGTAAATAGACCCCTATGTGCCAAGTGTTATGTGTGACGAGTACATTTTAAGCATTTATATTTGCTGTGTAAGAACTGTAAGAGGACTACATACAGTAGATTTACTTTATAAAAAGTATACTTTTTCCATAGCAATAAAAATTCATAACCCTGAGTTCCACCAAATCCATTTACATACCAAATATCCCTCTGAAATTTCCTGTGGCTCAAATAGAAGGAATGGCTCCTTTTCCTGGCTGGGTAATGTTTTGCAGCTCATCAAGCAGATCTTTCTAAGGACTATAGGGACATGATTAGTGAGGTTCTGATGAATGACTTACTGCCTAACAAGCAAACTTCACTAGGAGTGGAATTTGAATAGTACATATTGCAGGTAGGATAATTGTTTTTATTATTTTACATATAAAGCTTTTGTATGACCAGATCTATTTTCACCTTTAAAGGAATACTAAAAAAATATAATAAAAATAATTCAATCAAGGATTCATGTCATGATTTTGGCTAAAACATGTTAAAATATTAAACAATGCCTTCACATGAGAGTCAGCTTCCATTACAGTATGAGGACAAGCATAGTAGTGATAGGAACCTAATACACTTCAGGGGCAGCATAGGATGGCCATATAACCTTAACAATGGCTGTACATTACCATTAATCTCAGCAATAAAGTACAAGAATAGTGTTACAAGTAGTAATGAACAAATCTGACAATAAAGCAGAAAGGAGCGGTGGTCCGTACATAAAGGCTTGGTCGGCAGTTGCACATCACTACTGTAAGGGAGGGTGTGGAAGAACAAAGTTATTCCCAAGACAACAGAAAACATTCTTGGGAGAGGGACTGGGGCAGTTAAGAAATCGAGTGTAGATAGACTCAGGGTGTAGGTTAGCAAGTATGGTTACATAGACCCAAGGGCGGAAACTGATGCATAACGATCAGGAACTACTGGAGGTTATAAACATACCAAGATCAATATCATGAAGCAGGTTGAGATGCAGTACTAAGCAGGTGTTTGGCTTTACCTTAGTGGCCACCTAACAGTGCCTTTGTATGGTTGAGCTCTATGCCTGTGAATCTGGAACCATATTACCACCAATGCCAGTTTGATGAAAACGCATGACTCCTTATTTTGTGATCAGCAAAGGTATTTCCAGGATTTGACCGTAACCCTGGATGGTGACTGGGATGAATCAATCTTTGTGGCAATACAGTTAAGGGAATATTCAACATAATTAACTTATCACAAATATGAAACAATGGGGGTAAATTTACTAAGATTCGTGTTTTCCCGTTTGAGGTCAAAGTTCAATCACGAATGACATCGAAAGTGTAAATATGCAACTTTTTGAATTGATTACGACTAATTTACTAAGCTGCCGTATTCAGCATTTTCGGGTTTTCCGATGTCGATGTCATTCGTTTTTTTAGGCAGTGTTTTACGTGAGTGACTTGTAAAACACTGCCGACTTTAATACAATGAATCTCGGCCGGATCTGAGAGATCCGTGCTGGGCTTCATTGTGCACTTTGTTAAACAAAAAAATAAAGTTTAAATGTTAAAAAAAAATTGCGTAGGGTCCCCCCTCCTAAGGCAAACCAGCCTCGGGCTCTTTGAGCCGATCCTGGTTGCAGAAATATGGGAAAAAAATGGACAGGGGTTCCCCCATATTTAAGCAACCAGCATCGGGCTCTGCGCCTGGTCCTGGTTCCAAAAATACGGGGGACAAAAAGAGTAGGGGTCCCCCCGTATTTTTTAAACCAGCACCGGGCTCCACTAGCTGGACAGATAATGCCACAGCCGGGGGTCACTTTTATACAGTGCCTTGCGGCCGTGGCATCAAATATCCAATTAGTCACCCCTGGCCGGGGTACCCTGGGGGAGTGGGGACCCCTTCAATCAAGGGGTCCCCCCCCAGCCACCCAAGGGCCAGGGGTGAAGCCCGAGGCTGTCCCCCCCATCCAATAGGCTGCGGATTGGGGGCTGATAGCCTTTGTGAAAAGTGATTGATATTGTTTTTAGTAGCAGTACTACAAGGCCCAGCAAGCCTCCCCCGCAAGCTGGTACTTGGAGAACCACAAGTACCAGCATGCGGCGGAAAAACGGGCCCGCTTGTACCTGTAGTACTACTACTAAAAAAATACCCCAATAAAGACAACAAACACACACACCTTGAAAGTATAACTTTAATACATCCATCCACACCTCCATATACACATACTTACCTTATGTTCCCACGCAGGTCGGTCCTCTTCTCCAGTAGAATCCAGGGTGTACCTGTAGAAAAAATTATACTCGCATAATCCAGTGTTTTCGGCTCCTCTGTAAATCCTTTTGTAATCCACGTACTTGAAAAAAAAAAAAAACGGATACCCGACCACGAACTGAAAGTGGACCCATGTTTTCACATGGGACCCCTTTCCCCGAATGCCAGAAACCCACTCTGACTGATGTCTAAGTGGGTTTCTTCAGCCAATCAGGGAGCGCCACGTTGTGGCACCCTCCTGATCGGCTGTGTGCTCCTGTACTGTATGACAGGCGGCACACGGCAGTGTTACAATGTAGCGCCTATGCGCTCCATTGTAACCAATGGTGGGAACTTTCAGGTCAGCGGTTGACCGAAAGTGACCTCACCGCTTACCTGAAAGTTCCCACCATTGGTTACAATGGAGCGCATAGGCGCTACATTGTAACACTGCCGTGTGCCGCCTGTCATACAGTACAGGAGCACACAGCCGATCAGGAGGGTTCCACAACGTGGCGCTCCCTGATTGGCTGAAGAAACCCACTTAGACATCAGTCAGAGTGGGTTTCGGGGAAAGGGGGCCCATGTGAAAACATGGGTCCCCTTTCAGTTCGTGGTCGGGTATCCGTTTTTTTATTTTTTCAAGTACGTGGATTACAAAAGGATTTACCGAGGAGCCGAAAACACTGGATTATGTGAGTATAATTTTTTCTACAGGTACACCCTGGATTCTACTGGAGAAGAGGACCGACCTGCGTGGGAACATAAGGTAAGTATGTGTATATGGAGGTGTGGATGGATGTATTAAAGTTATACTTTCAAGGTGTGTGTGTGTTGTCTTTATTGGGGTATTTTTTTAGTAGTAGTACTACAGGTACCAGCGGGCCCGTTTTTCCGCCGCATGCTGGTACTTGTGGTTCTCCAAGTACCAGCTTGCGGGGGAGGCTTGCTGGGCCTTGTAGTACTGCTACTAAAAACAATATCAAACACTTATCACAAAGGCTATCAGCCCCCCATCCGCAGCCCATTGGATGGGGGGGACAGCCTCGGGCTTCACCCCTGGCCCTTGGGTGGCTGGGGGGGGACCCCTTGATTGAAGGGGACCCCACTCCCCCAGGGTACCCCGGCCAGGGGTGACTAGTTGGATATTTGATGCCACGGCCGCAAGACACTGTATAAAAGTGACCCTCGGCTGTGGCATTATCTGTCCAGCTAGTGGAGCCCGGTGCTGGTTTCAAAAATACGGGGGACCCCTACTCTTTTTGTCCCCCGTATTTTTGGAACCAGGACCAGGCGCAGAGCCCGATGCTGGTTGCTTAAATATGGGGGAACCCCTGTCCATTTTTTCCCCATATTTCTGCAACCAGGATCGGCTCAAAGAGCCCGAGGCTGGTTTGCCTTAGGAGGGGGGACCCCACGCAATTTTTTCTTCTTAAAATTTAGAACATTTTCCCCCCCCTTCCCACTGAAAAACATGCACGGATCTCATGGATCCGTGCATGCCTATACAAACACGGGATAAAAAAGCAGGTCTGTTTTTTTTTTAGCACTTTTTCACGATTTGTATTTTATCACGGCAGTGTTTGGCTATTGTCGGCAGTGTTTGTGTTTTGCACTTTTTAGGAAATTCCCGATTTCTAGCAAATTGCAGGCGTATTTGACCGATGGTGTATTGATTCGTGATTTTTTCCTAGGGCTTCCAAAATATTATGAATGCCCTCATCACTGCCGTGATTTTTGCTTAGTAAATTACCGAGATGACACTTTGATGAAAAAACGGCATCTCGGTCAAAATCGGGACCTTAGTAAATATACCCCAATATGTCAACTAGTGTAATAGCAGTTGCCCTAAGGAGTGCCATCACACAAAGGACAGCTCTGTTTTAGAGATTAACTGGAAAACAATCTCCGTTCATTGGCTGGACCAGGAGAGTTCACCTGTCATTGGGGGTAATTCCAAGTTGATTGCAGCAGGAAATTTTTTAGCAGTTGGGCAAAACCATGTGCATTGCAGGGGAGGCAGATATAACATGTGCAGAGAGAGATAGATTTGGGTGTGGTGAGTTCAACCTGCAATCTAAATTGCAGTGTAAAAATAAAGCAGCCAGTATTTACCCTGCACAGAAACAAAATAATCCACCCAAATCTAACTCTCTCTTCACATGTTATATCTGCCTCCCCTGCAGTGCACATGGTTTTGCCCAACTGCTAAAAATTTTCCTGCTGCGATCAACTTGGAATTACCCCCATTGTTTTTGCCATCTCTGAATCTCATTTGATGATGATCTATGTCATATATATGGGCCATACCTCCCAACGTGTATTTGAAGAAGCAGGACAAGAGTGTGATGGTGTGTGCTTAAGAATATTGGTCACGTATAACACAGGGGCATGCCTTGTGCTTTCAATGTGCTGCATCGCACCCACCCCGTTTCCTTTCACATAGCAAAACAACTATAAATGGGACTTAGGGGTCTTTTTTACTAAGCCTTGGATGGATATAAAGTGGACGGAGATAAAGTACCAGCCAATCAGCTCCTGTCATTTTTCAAACACAGCCTGTGACATGGCAGTTAGGAGCTGATTGGCTGGTACTTTATCTCCGTCGACTTTATCTCCATCCAAGGCTTCGTAAATAGTCCCCTAAATTCCCCAATTACTGGGCTGTTCGGGACAATGCAGTCCTGATCAAGGAGGGAAAAAGTCCCACCAAAATCTGGACTGTTGGAAGACATGCTATGTGTATTGGTGTTGGAGTGTCCTAATGTGCGCTTTATGTTGGCAGCCCGTCTCTCTTTGCTGATAGGGGAAATTCCTCCAAAACCCCTGATTCTAGAGTTGTGTGTGTGGTAAGCAAAGGGATATACAGGCGCTAACTCTAAAAAGTGGAAGATGGAGACTTCCCTTAATTCCTGTATGTCTAGGCGATGTATGGTCCTTCCAAGGTCCTATCCCAGACGGATCTTCTACCTGATTAGGCTCCGATGTTCCACGAGTTCATGTGGAGAGGAAAAAAGAACCATATAGTGTAGTATGCAAAGCCAATGGATAGTAAGTATACAGTAGAGTGTCTTGTGCCTCCTCCCAAAATGACACCCGAATAGTGGTGTGAAGGACAGAAGAAATGGCTCAATTACCGGATTGTGGACTCAAGAAAACGTATTGCCATTATCCTTTCAATTGGTCCAAGTGTTAACTCCACAAAGCCCAAACCTAGTGGTTCTCAGTGCCTCAGACCTCTTCCCCAAACATCTCCATATATATAGCACAACGATGCCAAAAATTGGCTTAATTACCAGACTCAAGTGTTTACTCGGCGTATATCTATGTCCTTTGTGATGTTCGTGGGTGGAAGCTCGTCACCCAAATCGGCCCCGATATACCATGGGTTTATGCAAAGAGATGTATGAAAAAACGCATAGCGTAATACGTTTTTTTATTTAAAAAAAAGGGTTAAAAACCTGTGTTGATTCCTTATTGGAATCTAAACAACATAGTATAAACAATTACCAGATTTAAAACATATATATAAAAAAATTTCACTCCTTAGACACAGCTCATGGGATGGCATAGGTGACAATAGAATTGAATCAATTACCAGAAGTCCAGAGTATATGCATATGAACACTCTGGAAGGTGTGGAGAAAGGTGTATTCCCAGTTTGCGCTCCGGATCGCTCCCTGGACTCCTCACCTATCCTGGTTATCGAAAAGAAGACCGTGTCGCCGTAGCCGTCCCTCCACCAACGCGTTTCAACCCGCACTCAGGTCTTTTTCAAGGTCCTTCTGGTAATAGATTCAATTCTATTGTCACCTATGCCATCCCATGAGCTGTGTCTAAGGAGTGAAATTTTTGACCTTCTGAACTCACCTTAGTTCTTGATCTCGCTTTTCTCACTGAATTCAAACTCTTCACATTAATAGGCCAATGTATCAATAACTGTACAAAACATTGCAATCATTACTGGGTCCCAGCCCTGCTAACTGCAACATCATCTCAATCCTCATTGTCCCTCTGTATCAGTGAGTTGCCTGGACAGCAAGGAGGAGCTAGAAGTATGTGAAACGCACACTGATAGAGTAGAGGCAAATTTACTGACTCTAGGTTGGGCATGTGCAGAAACAAAAGTGGTCATGCACTGCTAATTTGTCTTATTAAGGATCTTTGAAAGGTTCTTCATGCATGGGGAGGGGGGACCATGTCAGAGGTATGATACTGAATTCATTTCATGTAACATATTTAATAGATTTATTAATAAAAAAAATTAACAAATTAAACAGTCATTAACATTTTATTAGCAACAATCTAGTCACTCAATCAAATCTATGTAATCAAACTAATATTATTGCCTGTGAAAATTTGGGGTACTATTGTATTCATATGTTTTGTTTGATATAGTACACAGGTCTATATTCAGGATGCAGGATGGGAGAAGATTATTGCTCGGATACAAGTATGAGATCTGAATAGATTACCTCTCCTGCAGGTGGTGTTGTCTCAAATGACAGCTGACACCACCTGGATATGACGTTCGCTAATGACTACATTATCCTTAAAAAAAAAATCCTTACCACAGCTTGATACATTTGATAAAATAACCATTCCCTATCCCAGTGGTTCTCAAACCGTGTTCCATGGCACTCTGGGGTGCCTTGGGGCGCTTGCAGGGGCCCTTGGATTGGTAGTCCAGGACCAATTCAAATTATTTATGATCAATGTACTAGGCAAAACCAGTGCTGGTGGCTGTCAATCATAACATACGTGGACAAACAGAAGCCAATCCTGTCCCTCACAACACAACTGAATCTAAGGATGACATATAAACACAATTTCCTTAATTTTATATTTCTTTCTAAATTTCTCAGTAAGAAACTTTTGGCCTAGGGGTGCTGTGAAAATGTTTTTTTTTTTATACTATAGGGTGCTGTGATTCAGAAAAGTTTGTGAACCACTGCCCTATCCTCAACTGAGAACGGTGTGTGGCTGCTGAGAAAGTAATGTGGGAGATCCAGTGCAATGTCTACTGTATTACCGCTTAAATACATTTCCCTGATACATGAAAATAATAAAAAAAACATACAGAATGGCCTGATTTTGTATATTTTCCGCTTTAACAAAGTTTGATACATATTCAATTAAATTGTGTCTGAGAAATTTGTTCGCAAAAAAACAACAACAGGATTTACTGTGATTTTTACCCATTGTTGTTTTCAAGCCATTCAATTGAAGCCCTTTTTTGTGCGAAAAAAAATCTTGTTTTTATCAAAAACATATATGATCCAGGATAAGAGCCCGGAACTATGTGTTTTCGGGATCGTGCCTACAAAAAAATGGCACTTACTGGTGATTTTGTTTCGGGACCTCATAGGGTCTGAAAAAATTTTGTCTGATAAGTGCTGGCATTGGGGCTAATTTGTTAGTCCCCTGGGAATCAATAAGCAACGGTAAATTACCATGGATAATTGAATTCCCCACACATGCTCTTAAATGATAAGACTTTGAAAAACATTAAAAAAAAAAACATTGGAGGCACTTTAAGAGAGGAGGGGGCCTGTGTGTAGGCTCCACGGGTCTCCGGGAAGATGGCGTCTGCATCACGTTCTTGGGGCATCTCTATTGTGTAAGTGTGAAGTACCGAAAAATGGCTATGGCGGCCACTTTCCCAGTGATATTTGCAGCTCTGCAGCCTACATCGGGCCAATGGAGTGGTAAGTATAATTAAATATGGGTGCAGAGTTTGCGGTGTATAGAATCCTCTGGACCCAGGGGCCTGTGTGCACCACACACATTAACCACTTTCCTGGCATGGTCGCATCAGATGTGACCACACCAGCAAGTGCTTTATCAGACCTGGTTGCACAGGATGTAATCAATCAGATAGACAGCGTCTGTGGCTGCAGGGAAGAGAAACTTCCCTCTTCTGCTGCTCTGCCTCCCTGCAACCGCCCCCCCTTCCCCCCCCCCCCCTCAGTGTTTACTGTGCTGCCAATCTGCTGATCGGTCAGTATGGCAGGAACCCCTCCTGGCATCTGCAGACAATACCAGCTGCTGGAAAGTGTAAATTATCTCCCCCCAAGCCCCTCTGTGTAACTGGTGGCTGCTTGGGCTATTAAAATGAAAGTCGCTATGGTCACAATGTTTTCGATGTTACCAATGTTCCGATGCCTGGGGGAAAAACATGTTGTTGTTTTTTACAAATATCAAAAAATATATATATTTTATTTTTTTAAATCATTTTGGTTAAGATTAAATACATGTTCTTCACCTAATTCACTCATAATAAAAACCTGACAATTTCTGAGCGGTTTTTTTTAAGAAAAAAAAAAAGGTCAGTTAAGTGGTTAAAGGTAGGCCAGTTACCGTAGATAAACCAGAGGAAAAGTTTCACAGAAAAATAGCTATGAACTGTGATATACTGATATTTACCATTAAAGACATCAGGTATCCGTCTGCCTAATTTTAATATTTTTATTGATTGGAAATAAGCCCTCATTTGATGATAGCCAATTTAATAAATGGTAGCAATACAAGCATTCAAGTGCCGCCCCAAACAAATGCCACCCCTAGGCACGTGCCTCACATGCCTAAAGTTAAATTCGCCACTGGTTGTGAAGCAATTTGTCTCTGTGCTTTCATACATCTTTGCACTGGGAATACATTCTGCAGGCATAAGCGGTATAAACATGATTGTTGATCTAATGACTGCATACCCCTTGTTAAATATCTGAAGGCTCCTAGGCTCTGCATATGGAAGCTCTCACTACCATCAGAGACTACGGTATTGTGAAAATAAAGTTTACAATGAGATCCCTCATCCACATCAGTGACTGAAGACGCAATACAGGTTGAGTATCCCATATCCAAATATTCCGAAATACGGAATATTCTGAAATACGGACTTTTTTGAGTGAGAGTGAGATAGTGAAACCTTTGTTTTTTGATGGCTCAATGTACACAAACTTTGTTTAATACACAAAATTATTAAATATATTGTATTAAATGACCCCCAGGCTGTGTGTATAAGGTGTATATGAAACATAAATGAATTGTGTGAATGTACACACGCTTTGTTTAATGCACAAAGTTATAAAAAATTGTGTGAGAGTGAGATAGTGAAACCTTTGTTTTTTGATGGCTCAATGTACACAAACTTTGTTTAATACACAAAATTATTAAATATATTGTCTAAAATGACCTTCAGGCTGTGTGTATAAGGTGTATATGTAACATAAATGCATTCTGTGCTTATATTTAAGTCCCATCACCATGATATCTCCTTATGGTATGCAATTATTCCAAAATACGGAAAAATCCGATATCCAAAATACCTCTGGTCCCAAGCATTTTGGATAAGGGATACTCAACCTGTATTGTCCTTTTTTACTACTTATCAAAACTGAAACTATAAAGGGTACACACGTAGAGATGTGTGCTTAATTCTAAGCAATCTGGCTAGATTGCTTAGAATGTAAGCACACATCGCTCCGTGTGTATGTCCCATAGTGATAGTGATGCATTGTCCCGCGCACACTATCGATGACTGCATGCAGGCCAAATCTAGTCAGATCGCTCACTTCACCGCTGGGTGAATTGAGCATTTTCTTCCCCCTCGCTGAGCACATATCTTTTGGGACACATCTCTCCGTGTGTACCCCACTTACAAAGCAAAAATGCTTCTTACAATGGATGCAATTTTCAGACGCTATCAGCCTCTGCCTGACTGGCCACCTGACACTTTGGGCAAATGCCAGAAGAGCCAATGGCCTGATGGGTCGTCCGAGGGCCTGAATGCCTGGCCAAGCAGGTCTGTGTTCCGGTGCTCTGCTCGTCTGGCATGCAGAGACAGGGCATGCTGCAAGGCCATGCTCCATGACTACCAGCACACAATCGTCAGGGCCGGTTCTTGCCCTTGTGGCGCCCCCGGGCAAAAATAGGGGCGTGGCTTCATATGGGGGCGTGGTCAGTTACGCCCCCATTTGTGCCCCTGTAGCGCAGCTGGAAGAAAAATAAAATAAAAATAAAAGTACACTTACAATCCCCGCTCCTGATTGCAGACCTCCTCCTCCGCCAGCGCCGCTCTTCTCCTGTCCTCGGATCTATGGGAGAGACGTCATTACGTTTCTCCCATAGCACAGCATAGACACTAGAGGTCAATTATGACCCCTAGTGTCTGTGCCACTATGCTGTGCGGTGTGCGATGACGTCATCGCGCACCGCACAGCACAGGTCCTCTCCATGAAGAGAAACTAGACGCGTAGCTGTGCGGTGCGCGATGACATCATCGCGCACCGCACAGCACAGGTCCTCTCCATAGCGTAGCGTCTGGTTCCCTTCAAAGCGGGGGACCAGTGGCGGGCACAGCGGGGGGCACAGTGGCGTATCTTGCCATGGTGCGGCGCCCTCCGGATGGCGCCGGCGCCCTGGGCAAAAGTACTGCTTACCCGTGGCAAGATCCGCTACTGACCATCGTTACACGTGTTTAAAACTACCTATGTTTGAAACTGGGATTTATTATTACTTGGGATTCCCATAATTCAGAAATTAAGAACACTATCTATCTATCTATCTATCTAATCTATCTATCTATTGGAAATAGCCATCTAATGCTACAACTTTGATTTGCACATACTGAAGGGTGACGCATGTTGATTATACTAAACAATTCTCTGCCTTTGCTGATTCTGCCACTATTGGCAAACATAACTGTTCACGATGTACAGGAGCCAATGCGATTCTGGTGAGATACAGTGGTCATTAGATTCAAAGCAGCATTTAGTATAAAGACAAAACCAAGCAGGTGTTGCCTTAAACTAATTCCCGCATTAAATGTAATGACTATAGTAGTAGCTCGCTGAAATCATTCTGGCTCCTGCAAATTACAAGCTATTACATTTGGCCCTATGTAACCATATTGGCTGGATTCACAAAGAGGGGGGGGGTTTATATTAGTTGTGTTGTGTATTTTTGCCTCAGTTTGTGGTGGTTGTTCTGTTGGTGAGAACATTACAAAAACTAACTTTTTTAGGAACATCTTGGTGACTATGACAGTTAAAAAAGCAATTAAAAGAGAAGTTAGAGCAATACAGTCCTAAGGAAACAATATCTACCTATAGTATAAAAACAGAATTCATGGGAGCATGGACTTCCTTTATAACTATACCCCACACTTGCCTACTTTCCTGCCATCCCCTCCTGGTGCCATGAGCGGGGGGTTATGACAACACTTATCATGCCATCACGCCCCCACCAATGTCCATTTAACAAAGGAGGGTTCCCTGGACTTACGGGACTGTAGACAAGTACTATATGTTATACTGCACTCATTTCCCTCTAAAGTTAGAAAATATGAGTTTCTTATGTATTGGGAACAAGGGTGATGGCCAATAAAATGAACAGCTGTTCTGCCTAAACAAATGATTTAATATTCTATTGTAATATTCAACTACTGTATTTGTTTTTCAACATGCACACTTAATGATATTTAGTATGGAAAGACAAACATAAAACAAAATCTGCACAGCATGAATCGCAAAATATTACATACTTTGCATTGGCTCTAAATGAAATTGTAAAAATGACAGTATGATGTACCTAGAAAATTGGTAACAGCTCATAGGCCAGCACAGGGGGTTTCCAGTTGCCTGGAAACCCTCCACAGAGCAGGAAACCTGTATTGTGGAATAATGCTCACTTACGGAAAAACCACAAAAAACATTCAGCTCGTCATGCTGGCCCTACTGTCACACCTAACGTCTTTCTGCCATAACTAGCCCTGTTTACTGTACAGTATGTCTGAAACATTACATGCACTGCACTGTACAAAGGGAGTCATTCTGAGTTGATTGCTCACTAGCAACTTTTTGCAGTGCTGCGATCAGATAGTCGCCGCCTGTAGGGGAGTGTATTTTAGCTTTGCAACTGTGCGAATGCATTTGCAGCCGACGGCACAAAAAAGTTTTATGCAGTTTCTGAGTAGCTCTGGACTTACTCAGCCGCTGCGATCACTTCGGTCTTTTTGGTCCCGGAATTGACGTCAGACACCCACCCTGCAAACCCTTGGACACGCCTGCGTTTTTCCAAACACTCCCA
Organism: Pseudophryne corroboree; assembly: GCF_028390025.1. Classification (NCBI taxonomy): domain Eukaryota; kingdom Metazoa; phylum Chordata; class Amphibia; order Anura; family Myobatrachidae; genus Pseudophryne; species Pseudophryne corroboree. Next base: position 592,542,267 of record NC_086446.1, on the reverse strand, counting down.
GTAAACGGTCAGTTGACACCCATAAACGCCCTCTTTCTGTCATTCACCTTGCGATCAGCTGTGCGAATGGATTCTTCGTTAAATCCATCGCCCAGCACCGATCCTCTTTGTACCCGTATGATGCGCCTGCGCATTGCAGTGCATACGCATGTGTAGTTTTGCTGAGATTTAATCTGATCGCAGCGCTGCAAAAAGTTGCTAGCGAGCGATCAACTCGGAATGACCCCCAAAGTGCTAAGTATGTCCCCTTCATGTGCTGGCCACCCTTGCTCTAACATCATGAATTTGAACCCCAACCCCCCCCCCCCCCCTCTAGAAATCCTGTGTGCGCCCCTGCAGCTCACAATACATTATGGGGGTAATTCCAAGTTGATCGCAGCAGGATATTTTTTAGCAGTTGGGCAAAACCATGTGCACTGCAGGGGGGGCAGATATAACATTTGCAGAGAGAGTTAGATTTGGGTGGGTTATTTTTTTTCTGTGCAGGGTAATACTGGCTGCTTTATTTTTACACTGCAATTTAGAGTGCAGATTGAACACACCACACCCAAATCTAACTCTCTGCAAATGTTATATCTGCCCCCCTGCAGTGCACATAGGGGGTCATTCCGAGTCGTTCGCTCGGTAATTTTCTTCGCATCGCAGCGTTTTTCTGCTTAGTACGCATGCGCAATGTTCGCACTGCGACTGCGCCAAGTATTTTTGCTATGAAGATAGTTTTTTTACTCACGGCTTTTTCTTCGCTCCGGCGATCGTAATGTGATTGACAGGAAATGGGTGTTACTGGGCGGAAACACAGCGTTTTATGGACGTGTGGATAAAAACGCTACCGTTTCCGGAAAAAACGCGGGAGTGGCTGGAGAAACGGGGGAGTGTCTGGCCGAACGCTGGGTGTGTTTGTGACGTCAAACCAGGAACGATAAGCACTGAACTGATCGCAGATGCCGAGTAAGTCTGAAGCTACTCTGAAACTGCTAAGTAGTTTGTAATCGCAATATTGCGAATACATCGTTCGCAATTTTAAGAAGCTAAGATTCACTCCCAGTAGGCGGAGGCTTAGCGTGTGTAACTCTGCTAAAATCGCCTTGCGAGCGAACAACTCGGAATGACCCCCATGGTTTTGCCTAACTGCTAAAAAATTTCCTGCTGCGATCAACTTGGAATTACCCCCTATATGGAGAACAAAGAGTAATTAGAGTCTGGGTAGTAATCCGTTCATGCCATTGCTTTCAAAGCTCTCTACATTGTAAAGACTTTGAAGTGAAATTAAATAAAAAAATAAATAGTGTAAGTCCCTATTAGGCTTCACCTTTCATCAAGTGCTGGAAGGGTAAGAAAAAGTGGATTTATCAGATAGGTTTTCTGCTGATATCACAATTTGCAGCACACAGCAGTCCTGACACTGACGCTGCAGGGAATCCTTAAATCAAGTTCCACTCAGGTACATTAACCGTGCTGGTTTTAGGACTTGAATAAAACCACAGGAATGCCTTGGTGGGGAATAAGATGAATTGGAGGAGCCGTTTGTGAGTAAAGCTTCCACATTGTCTGTCAGCATTAAGCCACAGGGAGCTGGCTTCTTTCAAGAGAAGAAATTGTTCAGAAGATACTTCCGATATCATGCAAAGTAAAGTTAAACTTGTGACAAGAATTGCATATGATCCGGTTTTTGTTAAGCGCATGCACTGAGCTGAGAGGGGACTGTACCTGGAAGCCTTGCGGACGCGGTTACTCAATTTCCTAAGGGATACCTGTCTTTATGTGTGGGTTTTTTTTGCCCTTTATGTGCTTTGTAGTATTTAGTACAAAGTACTGATTGCAGGAATGTAGTATGTTTCTCTTGCTTTGTGTCACTTTCATCTGCAATTCTGGCTGCTTAACCCCTTAGTGACTAAAAGTATTTTGCACTTGATCAGCAGACTAAAGGGCCCTACACACTGGCCGATTTTTTGAAAGATATGAACGATCTCGTTCATAAATGAACGAGAACTCGTTCATATCTTTCAGTGTGGAGACTCCTGCGATGAACGATGCGCGGCCCCGCGCTCGTTCATCGCTGGTCTCCCATCGGCTGTGCATGCAGGCCAATATGGACGATCTCGTCCATATTTGCCTGCACTTCAATGCAGCCGCGTGACAGGGGGAGTGAAGAAACTTCACTCCCCCCGTCACTGCCCCCCCGCCGCCGGGTCGCTCGTCGGCCGTATCCGCCGTCGGGCTGCTCGGCGGCGGGTCGGCCAGTGAGTAGGGCCCTTAACAGAAATACACGTGGTAGGTACACCTACAATACAGTTCAGTCTGCCCCAATGAATGAATTTATGTCACATTTTATATTTTATTTCAGTTCCATTAAATTCCATTCATAGTGCAAAAACAGAGTAGCAGGAAAAAATGGGTAAAAACCTATTATTTTAAATAATTTTGCCTCAAACTCAACCTATAGAATGAAAAACCAGAAGAGACCGAAGCTGGTTACACACTAAAGCAGTGATGGCTAACCTTGACACTCCAGCTGTTGTTGAACTAAACATCCCAGCATGCCCTGAATCAGTTTTAGCATGGGCAAATAGCAAAACTGTAGCAGGGCATGCTGTGATGTGTAGTTCAACAACAGCTGGAGTGTCAAGGTTAGCCATCACTGCACTAAAGCGATGTGTACCCAGCTGGGGATGCAGTTACGTTGCCGGCAGTCGGGATCCCGGCGGTCAAGATACCGTCGCCGGAATCCCGACTGCTGACAATGCCGCCAGCCAGAATCCTGGCTCACAGGGGCTATTCCCACTCGTGGGTGTCCACAACACTCATAGAGAGGGAATAGAACCTGTGTCGAGCGCTGGGTGTCATGCTCATTGCCATGGGTTCATGTGCTGGGTGTCACGCTCATTGCCAGGGGTTCATGCACTGGGTGTCACGCTCATTGCCAGGGGTTCATGTGCTGGGTGTCACGCTCATTGCCAGGGGTTCATGTGCTGGGTGTCACGCTCATTGCCAGGGGTTCATGCGCTGGGTGTCACGCTCATTGCCAGGGGTTCATGCACTGGGTGTCACGCTCATTGCCAGGGATTTCATGTGCTGGGTGTCACGCTGATTGCCAGGGGTTTCACGCGCTGAGTGTCATGCTTGTTGCCGGGGGTTTCATGTGCTGGGTGTCATGCTCATTGCCAGGGGTTTCACACGCTGAGTGTCATGCTCGTTGCCAGGGGTTCCATGCGCTGCTTGTCATGCTTGTTGCCGGGAGTTTCATGGGCTGGGTGTCATGCTCATTTCCAGGGGTTTCATGCTCTGGCATCCATACTCGTTGCCAAGGGAATGTAAGTATACTGGATGGCGGGTTTTAGCTTGTAAGCGATTGCTGCTTTAAATAAACATACGAGTTCGGTAGGAGTCTCAGAGCTCCGGCCATCTCGCAGGCCATTACATCCGGCCCATTGTGGGGCTCTGTGCCACTGATGTCGGAGACCCATTGGATCTGGCCATCAATATCAAAACCATCACCCAATGGTTGATGGCCATCCCCTCTCCTCCCACTCATACACATCCCTATGCTTCCTTTTTTCAGTTCTGATTAAGTGATGATTGGAATAGACTTTTAATTTCTGTATTAAACCAGTAGATCCCCAGGAGGAACTGGCTGAGGAGGGAAGCACACCAGTAACATTTTTGTGGAGCTTTAAGGCCGACTGGCTACCAAGTAACCACCTTTTGAAACTGATCATGTTGTAACGGGATCTGGTCTTTAAGTCAACAAGACTTAGGTCGACAATGTCTAGGTTGACCACTATTGGATGACAGTAAGTAGGTTGACATGGTTTCTAGGTCGACAGGGACTCTAGGTCAACATAACAAAAGGTCGACAAGTTTTTTCTTTCTTTCCATTTTTCGAACTTTTTCATACTTTACGATCCACGTGGACTACAATTGTGAACGGTAACCTGTGCCGAACACAGCAGGCACCCTGCCTGAAGCATGGCGAGCAAAGCGAGCCATGCGAGGGGACTCGGTCCACTAATTGGGGTTCCCCGTCATTGTACAGAGAAAACGACACCAACAAAAGCGGAAAAAAACACCTCATGTCGACCTTTTGTCATGTCGACCTAGTACATGTCGACCTAGAGTCCCTGACATCCTAGAGACCATGTCGACCTACTTACTGTCGACCAATAGTGGTAGATTTAGACACTGTCGACCTACAGTAAGTCTAGTCTATCTAACATACCACACCCGCTGTAACTTCCATTCCTCCAAATACTTTTCACCTTTGTAGCTCTCTGTATATGAAGCCCAGTTCAAGTATAACCTGCCTGTATAATGGAAAGTAAGTTGTGCTGGTTTCCACTATACCGTCAATAGTATTAAAATCCAACAGAAATATGGTTAATACAATGAGAATGTACATTTGAAAAATCTAAACAATGAGGCCTGGAATCTAAATAAAATGACAAAGCTCCCGAGACAGAAGACACCAATGCTGTAGAATAACACTGATGTCTGTATTACTATGATTGACAGATTTGTCTTAGCTGTTTACTGCATTACCAGCTAAACACTGCCAAGCTCCAACCATTGGTGAGAGCTGTAAATATGCTCAGTGAAATGTGGGAAACCAGCAGGAATAAATCAGCTGGTCACAGCTTCTGCCTCCCTGCGGCTCTGACAGCTTGTCAGGTCCTGAAATCTCTGTATAGATGACACGAGTGCTGACTCTTGGTGCCGTTCGCCTGTTACTTGCCACTGAAACACTAAACGGCAACAGGCAAGAAAAATAAAGGGCAGTGTAATCTTGCCTGGAGGACAGCTTCTTTACACAGTCCAAATGGTAGTATCTAATTATTATGTAAAACTGGTACAGTGCCCAACAGGACAGAATCATGCAGGAGCTTTCCTCCCTCATAAATCTCTAATTAAATTCAAGGCGATGACTTAGGTGGCCTTTGCTTAGAATTTTGCCAGCATTATCTGAGAAGTTCTACAGTCCCTTCTGCTAATTAGTATAATTAGTTAACTCAGGAGAAAGTTTCCTGTACATGAAAGTCTACAGTATGGTATGTTATTACTGCTCATTTACTGTATATAGCAGTGATTCCTAAACCTTTTGGGGCTGCCCTCCCCTTGGCTCCATAAATTGAATACAGCGCCCCCACAACTCATTGATGCCATTAGTTAAAACAAATAATTAAAAGTGTTAATTAAAAACATAGAACAGTATTAATTATATTCGGAATGGAATTTTTGTTATGTAATTAATAATATAAAATGCAACTCACTTTGAAAACTGTTTTTTTGCATTATTATATCAGTGTCATCTCTCTTCTTGATCTTGCTCATCTCGTGCTCTCTTGCACTGCCTGGTGTTGTTTCTGCCACCTGTGGGTGCTATGATTTCAGGTGTATTTATTTTTGTCTGGTTCCCAGTAACAAGAGCTCAGTATGTATATCCCTCCAGAGCTCCATAGCCGTCCTCTTGCTAGGGTTGGCCATCGGCCATCCATGGTTAGCAACCATCGAGATGCAATGGTGAGTATGTTTTCACCATCAGTGGGGACCCACCAATGGTGAACATTGGAGGGATGCCCCTTATAGCTACTACTAACTGTGGTTAACCACAGTTAGTAATACTATTACTAATAGCTATAAGGGGCATCCCTCCAATGTAATAGTTTCCCTCCCCAGAACGTCTATGCTGATCTCTGCGTGTGGAAAGATCAGCTGCAGCAGGGCTGGCTGATGATCAGTATCCCCTACCCCATGCTCCAATGCGCTATCGTTGCAGTAAGCCTTGGTGAGGAACAGGGCTATATGGGGCGTAATGGGTGTGTGTGATCACTTGACATGAAGGGGGGGGGGTTGGAAGAGGCCCCATTAAATGATTTTATTAGTTTGGGGAGTTGGGCATTATATATCAAATATAAGAAAATGACACACAAAGTGACACATGGGGAGGGGGCACACTAAACAGTGGGGAAACCAATGACACTGGAATGAGGGGGCACTGCCACTGGGATCTATTACCATTAGAAGGGTGGTGGTAGATAATGCTGGGGATCTTTTGTCACTGGTGGGGCAATTTCTGATGGGGGTGGGAAGTAATTTTACAGTAATTGCTATGGACACGGAAGAATGGGGGGAGGGGGTTGTAAAACCCCCCTAGGTATATATTTTTGTAAATAAAATATTGATATCTTTTATTAAAAAGACTTTTTAAACTTTTTTTTTTAAATGTCAATTTCATAGTTATTTTTCGCAACAAAAATCGTCAGTTAGGTGGTTAAGGCAAAATGAAGTATCATACCTATTTAACACAGCTATAAATTGGGAGATAGCCCTGATTTCTCCTGCTTATGGGAGATGTATCAAGCCTTGGAGAGAGATAAAGTGGAGAAGTTGCCCAAAGCAACCAATCAGCTTCTACAGTAACTGTCATTTCAAAGACTGTGCTAGATAAATGACAGAACTTTGGCCAACTTCTCCACTTAAGGGCAGATGTACTAAGCTGTGAAAAGAGCAGAGAAGTGAGCCAGTAGAGAAGTTGCCCAACAGAATAAGTTTATAGTATGCCAATTATAAATCTTATTTATTCATTTATTATTTATTTATTAACAGTTTCTTATATAGCGCAGCATATTCCGTTTCGCTTTACAATTAGAACAACAGTAATAGAACAAAACTGGGTAAAAACAGACAGACATAGAGGTAGGAAGGCCCTGCTCGCAAGCTTACAATCTATAGGGAAATAGGCATAGATACACAAGGATAGATGCTATCTATTGCATAATGGTCCACCAGATTGCTAGGTTCTTAATGGGTTGTATGATGATACCCCGCAAAGTTGGCCAAGTGTCAGGAGGGTGTGAGACTAAAGAAAGACAAGATATGTGATGTTATGAATACTGTACAGAGGATGTAATTAGATAGGGAAGCACTGAAGGTTATGTGGGTGGGTCTGGAATTTGATAGGCTTGTCTGAAGAGGTGAGTTTTCAGGGAACGTTTAAAGGTTTGGAGACTAGAGGCGAGTCTTACTGTGCGTGGGAGGGCATTCCACAGAGTGGGTGAAGCCCGGATAAAGTCCTGTAATTTTGAGTGTGAACAAGTAATGCGTGTGGATGAGAGACGTAGATCTTGTGCAGAGCGGAGAGGTCGGGTAGGGAGATATTTTGAGATGACTGAAGAGATGTATGTTGGTGCAATTTGGTTAATAGCCTTGTATGTGAGTAAAAGTATTTTATATTTCTCTGACGTCCTAGTGGATGCTGGGGACTCCGTAAGGACCATGGGGAATAGCGGCTCCGCAGGAGACTGGGCACAAAAGTAAAGCTTTAGAACTACCTGGTGTGCACTGGCTCCTCCCCCTATGACCCTCCTCCAAGCCTCAGTTAGATTTTTGTGCCCGAACGAGAAGGGTGCACACTAGGTGGCTCTCCTGAGCTGCTTAGTGAAAAGTTTAGTTTTATGTTTTTTATGTTCAGTGAGACCTGCTGGCAACAGGCTCACTGCATCGAGGGACTAAGGGGAGAAGAAGCGAACTCACCTGCGTGCAGAGTGGATTGGGCTTCTTAGGCTACTGGACATTAGCTCCAGAGGGACCGATCACAGGCCCAGCCATGGATAGGTCCCAGAGCCGCGCCGCCGGCCCCCTTACAGAGCCAGAAGACAGAAGAGGTCCGGAAAATCGGCGGCAGAAGACGTCCTGTCTTCAACAAGGTAGCGCACAGCACTGCAGCTGTGCGCCATTGCTCTCAGCACACTTCACACTCCGGTCACTGAGGGTGCAGGGCGCTGGGGGGGGGGGGGGCGCCCTGAGACGCAATAAAAACACCTTGGATGGCAAAAAATGCATCACATATAGCTCCTGGGCTATATGGATGAATTTAACCCCTGCCAGAATACACAGAAAAACGGGAGATAAGGCCGCCGAGAAGGGGGCGGAGCCTATCTCCTCAGCACACTGGCGCCATTTTCCCTCACAGCTCCGTTGGAGGGAAGCTCCCTGGCTCTCCCCTGCAGTCACTACACTACAGAAAGGGTTAAAAAAGAGGGTGGGGCACTAATTACGCGCAGTATTAAAAATACAGCAGCTATAAGGGGAAAAACACTTATATAAGGTTATCCCTGTATATATATAGCGCTCTGGTGTGTGCTGGCAAACTCTCCCTCTGTCTCCCCAAAGGGCTAGTGGGGTCCTGTCCTCTATCAGAGCATTCCCTGTGTGTGTGCTGTGTGTCGGTACGTTTGTGTCGACATGTATGAGGAGAAAAATGATGTGGAGACGGAGCAGATTGCCTGTAATAGTGATGTCACCCCCTAGGGGGTCGACACCTGAGTGGATGAACTGTTGGAAGGAATTACGTGACAGTGTCAGCTCTGTATAAAAGACAGTGGTTGACATGAGACAGCCGGCTACTCAGCTTGTGCCTGTCCAGACGTCTCATAGGCCGTCAGGGGCTCTAAAGCGCCCGTTACCTCAGATGGCAGATATAGACGCCGACACGGATACTGACTCCAGTGTCGACGGTGAAGAGACAAATGTGACTTCCAGTAGGGCCACACGTTACATGATTGAGGCAATGAAAAATGTTTTACACATTTCTGATAATACGAGTACCACCAAAAAGGGGTATTATGTTCGGTGAGGAAAAACTACCTGTAGTTTTCCTGAATCTGAGAAATTAAATGAGGTGTGTGATGATGCGTGGGTTTCCCCCGATAACAACTGATAATTTCTAAAATGTTATTGGCATTATATCCTTTCCCGCCAGAGGTTAGGGTGCGTTGGGAAACACCCCCTAGGGTGGATAAAGCGCTCACACGCTTGTAAGAACAAGGGCTCTACCCTCTCCTGAGATGGCCGCCCTTAAGGATCCTGCTGATAGAAAGCAGGAGGGTATCCTAAAATGTATTTACACACATACTGGTGTTATACTGCGACCAGCAATCGCCTCAGCCTGGATGTGCAGTGCTGGGTTGGCGTGGTCGGATTCCCTGACTGAAAATATTGATACCCTAGATAGGGACAGTATATTATTGCCTATAGAGCATTTAAAAGATGCATTTCTATATATGCGTGATGCACAGCGGAATATTTGCCGACTGGCATCAAGTCTAAGTGCGTTGTCCATTTCTGCCAGTAGAGGGTTATGGACACGACAGTGGTCAGGTGATGCGGATTCCAAACGGCATTTGGAAGTATTGCCTTATTAAGGGGAGGAGTTATTTGGGGTCGGTCTTTCAGACCTGGTGGCCACGGCAACAGCTGGGAAATCCACGTTTGTACCCCAGGTCGCCTCTCAACATAAGAAGACGCCGTATTATCAGGCGCAGTCTTTTCGTGGGCAAGCGGGCAAAAGGTTCCTCATTTCTGCCCCGTGACAGAGGGAGAGGAAAAAGGCTGCAGAAATCAGCCAGTTCCCAGGAACAGAAGCCCTCTCCCGCCTCTGCCAAGCCCTCAGTATGACGCTGGGGCTTTACAAGCAGAATCAGGCACGGTGGGGGCCCGTCTCAATGAATTTCAGCGCGCAGTGGGCTCACTCGCAAGTAGACCCCTGGATCCTTCAGGTGATATCTCAGGGGTACAAATTGGAATTCGAGACGTCTCCCCCTCGCCGTTTCCTAAAGTCGGCTTTACCGATGTCTCCTTCTGACAGGGAGGCAGTTTTGGAAGCCATTCACAAGCTGTATTCCCAGCAGGTGATAATCAAGGTACCCCTCCTGCAACAGGGAACGGGGTATTATTCCACACTGTTGTGGTACCGAAGCCGGACGGCTTGGTGAGACCGATTCTAAATCTAAAATCTTGAACACTTACATACGGAGGTTCAAATTCAAGATTGAGTCACTCAGAGCAGTGATTGCGAACCTGGAAGAAGGGGACTACATGATGTCTCGGGACATCAAGGATGCTTACCTTCATGTCCAAATTTACCCTTCTCACCAAGGGTACCTCAGGTTTATGGTACAGAACTGTCACTATCAGTTTCAGACGCTGCCGTATGGATGGTCCACGGCACCCCGGGTCTTTACCAAGGTAATGGCCGAAATGATGATACTCCTTCGAAGGAAGGGAATTTTAGTTATCCCTTACTTGGACGATTCCCTGATAAGGGTAAGATCCAGGGAACAGTTGGAGGTCGGTGTAGCACTATCTCAGGTAGTGTTGCGGCAGCACGATTGGATTCTCAATATTCCAAAATCGCAGCTGATTCCGACGACTCGTCGTCTGTTCCTAGGGATGATCCTGGACACAGTCCAGAAAAAGGTGTTTCTCCCGGAGGAGAAAATCAGGGAGTTATCCGAGCTAGTCGGGCACCTCCTATAACCGAGCCAAGTCTCAGTACATCAATGAAAGGGTTCTGGGAAAAATGGTGGCTTCCTACGAAGCAATCCCATTCGGCAGATTCCACGCAAGAAAAGGCATTCCGGATGAAGTCATTCCTATCCTGATCAAAGCCAGGAAAGATATAACCGCAAAACATTATCACCGCATTTGGCGAAAATATGTTGCGTGGTGCGAGGCCAGTAAGGCCCCGACGGAGGAATTTTCAACTAGGTCGATTCCTACATTTCCTGCAAACAGGAGTGTCTATGGGCCTGAAATGGGGGTCCATTAAGGTTCAAATTTCGGCCCTGTCAATTTTCTTCCAAAAAGAACTAGCTTCAGTCCCTGAAGTTCGGACGTTTGTGAAAGGGGTACTGTATATACAGCCTCCTTTTGTGCCTCCAGTGGCACCTTGGGATCTAAATGTAGTTTTTGGGTTCCAAAAGTCACATTGGTTTGAACCACTTAAATATGTGGAGTTAAAATATCTCACATGGAAAGTGGTCATGCTGTTGGCCCTGGCCTGGGCCAGGTGCGTGTCAGAATTGGCGGCTTTATCCTGTAAAAGCCCTCATCTGATTTTCCATTCGGACAGGGCGGAATTGAGGACTTGTCCTCAGTTTCTCCCTAAGGTGGTTTTCAGCGTTTCACCTGAATCAACCTATTGTGGTGCCTGCGGCTACTAGGGACTTGGAGGACTCCAAGTTGCTAGACGTTGTCGGGGCCCTGGAAATATAGGTTTCCAGGACGGCTGGAGTCAGAAAATCTGACTCGTTGTTTATTCTGTATGCACCCAACAAGCTGGGTGCTCCTGCTTCTAAGCAGACTATTGCTCGTTGGATTTATAGTACAATTCAGCTTGCACATTCTGTGGCAGGCCTGCCACAGACAAAATCTGTAAAAGCCCATTCCACAAGGAAGGTGGGCTCATCTTGGGCGGCTGCCCGAGGGGTCTCGGCTTTACAACTTTGCCGAGCAGCTACTTGGTCAGGAGCAAATACGTTTGTAAAATTCTACAAATTTGATACCCTGGCTGAGGAGGACCTGGAGTTCTCTCATTTGGTGCTGCAGAGTCATCCGCACTCTCCCGCCCGTTTGGGAGCTTTGGTATAATCCCCATGGTCCTTACGGAGTCCCCAGCATCCACTAGGACGTCAGAGAAAATAAGAATTTACTTACCGATAATTCTATTTCTCGTAGTCCGTAGTGGATGCTGGGCGCCCATCCCAAGTGCGGATTGTCTGCAATACTGGTACATAGTTATTGTTACCAAAAAAAAAAAAAAATCGGGTTATTGCTGTAGTGAGCCATCTTTTCTAGAGGCTCCTCTGTTATCATGCTGTTAACTGGGTTTAGATCACAAGTTATATGGTGTGATTGGTGTGGCTGGTATGAGTCTTACCCGGGATTCAAAATCCTTCCTTATTGTGTACGCTCGTCCGGGCACAGTATCCTAACTGAGGCTTGGAGGAGGGTCATAGGGGGAGGAGCCAGTGCACACCAGGTAGTTCTAAAGCTTTACTTTTGTGCCCAGTCTCCTGCGGAACCGCTATTCCCCATGGTCCTTACGGAGTCCCCAGCATCCACTACGGACTACGAGAAATAGAATTATCGGTAAGTAAATTCTTATTTTAATACAGTAAAATACCGGTAACCAATGGAGGGACTGACAGAGCGGATCTGCAGACGATGAACGTCTGGCGAGGAAGATTAGCCTCGCAGCTGCATTCAAAATGGATTGTAGTGGTGAGAGCCTATGTTCGGGATGACCGGTCAGGAGACTATTACAATAATCAATGCGGGAGATAATGAGAGCATGGATTAGAGTTTTTGCTGTGTCTTGTGTGAGATATGGTCGTATTTTGGATATGTTTCTTAGATGTATGTAACATGATCTTGAGACAGATTGAATGTGGGTAACAAAGGAAAGTTCAGTCAAGAATGACACCTAGGCAGCGAGCTTGTGGGGTAGGGATGATTGCCGAGTTCTCAACAGTGATAGAGATATCAGGTTGGAAACTACTATTGGCCAGTGGAAATATAATTAATTCTGTTTTGGAAATATTAAGTTTGAGGTGGCGAGATGTCATCGGGGCAGTACGGATGGTGTAATGGTTAGCATTACTGCCTCACAGCACTGAGGTCATGGGTTCAATTCCCACCATGGCCCTAACTGTGTGAAGTTTGTATATTCTCCCCGTACTTACGTGGGTTTCCTCCGGGTACTCCGGTTTCCTCCCACAATCCAAAAATATACTGGTAGGTTAATTGGCTCCCAACAAAATTAACCCTAGCATGAATGTGTGTGCGTCTACATGTGATAGGGAATATAGATTGTAAGCTCCACTTGGGCAGGGACTGATGTGAATGGCCAAATATTCTCTGTAAAGCGCTGCGGAATATGTGTGCGCTATATAAATAACTGCTAATAATAATAATAATAATAATCCAAGATGAAAGGGCAGAAAGGCATTCAGTGATACGGCCCAATACAGACGGTGATAAATCTGGGGAGGATAGGAAGATTTGAGTATCATCTCCATACCAATGATACTGAAATCCGAAAGAGTTGATTAGTTTGCCAAGAGATGTGATATAGATAGAGAAAAGCAGAGGACCTAAGACTGAGCCTTGCGGTACTCCAACTGAGAGAGGTAGCGAAGAAGAGGTGGAATCAGAAAAACGAACACTGAAGGAGCGATTAGATAGGTAGGATGAGAATCAAGAAAGGGCTGTGTCCTGAATACCTAGGGATTGTAGTGTTTGTATGAGAAGAGAGTGGTCAACAGTGTCAAAAGCAGCAGAGAGATCAAGGAGAATAAGTAGAGAGTAATGTCCTTTAGATTTAGCAGTGACCTTGCTTGCAGTAAATCTTGCTTCAGTGCTGATTGGCTTCCATGGGCAACTTTTCCACTGGCTCACTTCTCCACTTTTTTCACTGCTAGTACCCCTCTCTTTCCAAGGCTTCATAGATCGCCCCCCTTTTTGTGAGCAAAAGTTTTACATAGAGACAGTGTTACTACAGCTCTTTAACAAGCTCTGAAAAGCTTAGCTTTTAGGGGGTTGTTTTGTTAGATAAAGCCACCAGAATATGGCATTAGCCTACTTACAATGGACTGCGAATGTTCACTATGACTCATGGCCACAGTTGTGGAGCCGGTCCGAACATGGGTGTAAAGTGATAGGAACTGGACCTTTAATAAATAAGCTGAAACCACAATTTAAATAACTGCGATATACTGTACTGTGAAAATGTGACACCTACCTTTTAATATCAGGCAGTTCGGGTAGGTTCGTTCAATCACATGCTTCCTGTTTCTTCACTGGCAGTACACCTAGTACCATCTCATGGCGGACACAGTGAGATTTTGTTTACATTGTGACTGACAGTGAGCGTTTATGGGAGATAATGGGGGTGACTAGTCAAACATGGGCATGTCACGAGTGCAGTTGTGTAGAGTGCCAATCCACGCTGAGGTCCTCGTTATGGATCCAGGATATGACTTCCTCCAGTTACATCAATGGACTGATGGCTGTGTATGAGTGGTGTCAATCATAGCAGAAGATAATCTCCTCAGTGTACTGTAGATTGATGGATCCTGGAAGTAAGTATTGGCCTTGGGGTTAAGCAATAGGGGGAGGGTTAGGGTTAGGATGTGGAGTGCGGGAGGTTAGAGATGAGTAAGCTGGGGGAGGGCGAGTTAGCGTTAGTCTGCGGGATGGGACAGTTAGGGATCCATTGGGTATACTGACTGACAGGATCCTGACTGCCAGGATTTCATGCAGGTTAACTTGTAATCTTGCTACTATGCCCACCCAGTTTGTAACACTGCTGAACTCTTTGGCACCCTAAAAACAAATACTAATTATAATATTTTTATTTTTTTTAAAGGACATGACCCAATGTCCTACATCACTAATAACCAGTCCATATATGCTCCATTTATACAGTGCATCCGGAAAGTATTCACAGCGCTTCACTTTTTCCACATTTCATTATGTTACAGCCTTATTCCAAAATGGAATAAATTCATTTTTTCCCTCAAAATTCAACACACAATACCCCATAATGACAACGTGAAAAAAGTTTTTTTGCAAATTTATATTTAAAAAAAAAAAACAAAAAACAAGAAATCACATGTACATAAGTATTCACAGCCTTTGCCATGAAGCTCAAAATTGAGCTCAGGTGCATCCTGTTTCCACTGATCATCCTTGAGATGTTCCTACAGCTTAAGTGGAGTCCACCTGTGGTAAATTCAGTTGATTGGACATGATTTGGAAAGGCACACACCTGTCTATATAAGGTCCCACACTTGACACTGCATGTCTGAGCACAAACCAAGCATGAAGTCAAAGGAATTGTCTGTAGAGCACCAAGACAGGATTGTCTCGAGGCACAAATCTGGGGAAGGGTACAGAAAACTATCTGCTGCTTTGAAGGTCCAAATGAGTACAGTGGCCTCCATCATCCATAAATGGAAGAAGTTCAGAACCACCAGGTCTCTTCCTAGATCTAGCCAGCCGTCTAAACTGAGCATTCGGGGGAGAAGGGCCCTAGTCAGGGAGGTGACCAAGAACCCAATGCTCACTCTGTCAGAGCTACAGCATTCCTATGTGGAGAGAGGAGAACCTTCCAGAAGGAGAACCATCTCTACAGCAATCCACCAATGAATCCTGTATGGTAGAGGGACCAGACGGAAGCCACTCCTTAGTAAAAAGCACATTGCAGCCCACCTAGCATTTGCCAAAATGCACTTGAAGGACTCTCAGACCATGAGAAACAAAATTCTCTGGTCTGATGAGACAAAGATTGTTTTCGTGAATGTAAGGCTAAAAGATCTTAACATGTATAGTTTGGAGGAGAGAAGGGAAAGGAAGGACATGATAGAAACTGGCAAATATAGGGTTTTAAAAAAGTTCAGGAGGGAAACATTCTTCAAAGGAAAAGGAGTATTAGAACTCAAGGAAATACACTGAAACTGGAGGGAGGCAGGTTCAGGGGCAATTTAAGGAAAAATTACTTCACAGAAAGGGTAGTGGACAAGTGGAATAGCCTCCCATCAGAGGTGGTAGAGGCTAAGACTGCAGAACAATTTAAACATGCTTGGGATAGGCATATGAATGTCCTTACAAAGAATTAAGGTTCAAAAAGGGTTGAGATTACCTAAAGGATAAAAAAGGGACAGACTAGATGGGCCAAGTGGTTCTTATCTGCCTTCAAATTCTATGTTTCTATGTTTGGAGGAAACCAGGCACCACTCATCACCAGGCCATCCCTACAGTGAAGCATGGTGATGGCAGCATCATGCTGTGGGGATGTTTTTCAGTGGAATGAACTGGGATACTAGTCAGGATAGAGGGAAAGATGAATGCAGCAATGTACAGAGACATCCTGGATGAAGACCTGCTCCAGAGCGCTCTTGACCTCAGACTGGGGTGACGATTCATCTTTCAGCAGGACAACGACCCTAAGCGCACAGCCAAGATATTAAAGGAGTGGCTTCAGGACAACTCTGTGAATGTCCTTGACTGGCCCAGCCAGAGCCCAGACTTGAATCCGATTGAGCATCTCTGGAGAGATCTGAAAATGGCTGGGCACCAACGCTTCCCATCCAACCTGATGGAGCTTGAGAGGTGCTGCAAAGAGGAATGGGCAAAACTGCCAAAAGAAGGGTGTGCCAAGCTTGTGGCATAATATTCAAAAAGACTTGAGGCTTTAATTGCTGCCAAAGTTGCAGCAACAAAGTATTGAGCAGAGGCTGTGAATACTTATGTACATCTGATTTCTTAATACATTTTTAATAAATTTGTAAAAATCTCAAAAAAAACTTTTTCACGTTGTTATTATGGGGTACTGTGTATAGAATTTTGAGGGGAAAAAGAAATGTATTCCAGTTCGGAATAAGGCTGTAACATAACAAAATTTGGAAACAGTGAAGTGCTGTGAATACTTTCCGGATGCACTGTAACTACCCTTTGCCTTATATCCTTCAACTAGTTTTAGATATAATTTTTCCCACTAGACTTTGTACTTATTATATTCACTACATGGAACAGTATTAAATGCCTTAAACCCCCCCCACAAATGCACCACTAGCAAGATCCAGTTTAAAACTTACCACCTTATTAAAAATCAATAATATTTGTTAGATCTAATCAAACCATGTTGGTATTGTGTTATAAAAATGACGATTATTATTATTATTATTCTTTCAGAACAGCCTACCTCAGGACCTTATTAAAAAATGTACTCACAGCTATGGTCACGCTCACACAGGTCTAGTTCCTTTGTTCTTCATTTAATTGCCTTTTTATAGATTGGTCTCATATCTGCTTTCCACCTATCTTGTGGCACTGACCCGATTAACAGAGGGAGTCAATAAATGCAAGAAATACTGAGCATTTAACTGCTGAATTTAGGGGGAAATGTATTAAACCTCCTAAAGAGGAGAATTGTAACTAATAGGATTCTAGCTAGCATTTATTTAGTACAGTCTATAGAATGTAGAATTTCATTGCTTAGATCGCCCCCATACTGGTTTCAATAAACTATACCTCCCAACTCTCTTCATTTCAGTTCTACTTTGAAGGAACCGTCCAGCAATTAGGTTGTTCCTCATAATCTACATGCAGAGGTATAGCTAGGTGCCATGGTGCCCGGTGCAAGGGTATGTTTCGGCGCCCCCTCCCATGTACTGAATTGGGTGCATTTTACATTTGAAAAGTAAAAAATATTTAAAAATCCTAAATTGGTGACAGGACCGGTCCTAGACCTTATGTATCTCAGGGCGAAAGTTTCCTCTGGGTGCTCCCTAGGCTTCAAAATAGGGACAGTGCACGATGAAGGCGCGCAACAAAAATATGGCATGGCATCACAGGGAAAGGGGGCGTGGTCACAGAATAGTACCAGTTCAGATTACACCGCACAGTATTGACCATTATTCATATTACACTGCGCAGTAGCATCCGTTATTCACATTACACCACACAGTAGTACCCTTTATACACAAGACACCACACAGTTGAGGCATTTATACACATTATGCCACGGTAGAGCCATTTATACACGTTACACCACAGTAGAGCCATTTATAAACATTACATCACAGTAAAGCCACAGGGCAGAGAGAGGTGCTGCAGCAGTCGGGCAGAAAAAGGTGCTTCAGTAGTGGGGGCAGAGAGTGGTGTAACAGGACAGAAGTAACCCTTCTGCACAGCTGCAAGCAGACAGTGAGATCAGTAGCGGCTCTTGCCATAGGCAAGCAGGCTTTTTGCCTGGGGCACCGCTGCCGCCGTGTCAAGAGCCGCATACTAACCCCCCCCCCCTCCCCCTGGCTGCAGCAGGCACCGTGGACTGTGTGGGTGCCCGCTGCAGCCGGCATTGCTGACTGACACTAGAGGTCATAATTGACCCCTAGTGTCTGTACAGCGCTACTATGGGAGAGACGTCATGGCATCTCTCCCATAGTAGAGAGGAGCCGGCAGCCGGTGACAGAGGCAGTGCAGCAGGAGCGGTAAGTATTGTGTGTGTGTTTTTTTTATGTGTGTGTGTGTGCGGCGCTACTGGGGCACAACTACTGGGGACACTGGCACAGTTACAGGGGGCACTGGCACAGCTACAGGGCACAACTACTGGGGGCACTGGCACAGCTACAGGGGCACAGCTAGGGGGCACAGATACAGGGGTCACAGCTACTGGGGGCACTGGCACAGCTACAGGGGGCACAACTACTGGGGGCACTGGCACAGCTACAGAGGTCACAACTACAGGGGTCACAACTGCTGGGGGCACAACTACAGGGGGCACAACTACTGGGGGCAGAGCTGCAAGGGGCACAGCTACAGGGGGCACAGCTACTGGGGGCACAACTACAGGGAGCACAGCTAGGGGGCACAGCTACTGGGGGCACAACTACAGGAGGCACAGCTAGGGGGCACAGCTACAGGGGGCACAGCTACTGGGGGAACAGCTACTGGGGCACAGCTACGGGGGGCACAACTGCAGGGGTCACAACTACTGGGGCACTGCTACTGGGGGCACTGCTACAGGGGGCAAAGCTACTGAGGGCACAGCTACAGGGGTCACAACTACAGGGGGCACAGCTACTGGGCTCACAACTATTGGGGGCACTACTACAGGGGGCACAGCTGCTGGGGGCACATCTACTGGGGGGGGGGCAAATCTACCGGGGGTACAGCTACAGGGGGGCACAAGTACAAGGAGACAACTATGGCCATGCCCCTTCCCTATGAAGAAGCCATGCCCCTATTTTACCTGGGGGAGGGCACACCGCAGGAAACTTTTGCCCTGGGTGCCACAAGGTCTAGAACCGGCCCTGAGTGAGATATATATAGAGAGCGGCAGACCTGCAGCATGTGCTGGCTGTCAGTGTCTTCTACTGTCGCTTCTGGCCTGCCCTATTCCCTACCTAGTCTCCAAGTCAGTGTGTGCCCCTCTGCTTTTCCTCCTCCTGCTCTGCGGCTGCCTGTATACTGGCCCGAGGTTTAGCAGGCGGAGGGAAGTGGGCAGGCGGCGTGCCCTCTAACTTTTCCGGCACCCGGGACCACCCTTGCTACACCCCTGTCTACATGGCATAGGTGGTGTTTAGGAGGTTTTCCCCTGGCACAGATACTAGAGGAGGTTTTCCCTTGGCACAGCTACTAGAGGCACCATGCAGAAATATGTACAGTATGATGAACAAGGACAAGACCATGGCTGCTGTGAAGCGGTCATGCCCCAATATAATATAAATTATTATTTAGTAACTGTTAAGAAGATGCCAATATTATTTATTAACAAATTAATGGATCAGTAATATCTCTATGTTAATTGGGATCATATCAATGAATGATTGAGCCATGTGCATGCTGACACTTATAGTTCCACAAGTGTGCAACGTAATTGGTGCTGTCATAATTAATCAATTCCAATTACCATGAAAATATAATTGGCCCCATTATTTATATATAAATAATATTGTCCAGTTATTATTTACTAAACAATATATTATACACCTAATTAACTGTTATTTTTTTGTACTAATTTGCATCCAATAATAAATTAATCAATAAATTAATTAACTACATGTTTAATGTGCCTTTTTATTATGTTCCGGCTGTACAGACTCGCTGCACGCTATATAAGCAATCTTGCTGGCTAGAGGCACCTGGTGATATTTTTGGTGTGTTTCCCAGCGATTTGTGAACTTGCAGCTTATTACATCAGTCAATTTGTATCCAGAACACTGGAAAAATTGGGAAGGCAATTTGCGGTGATTTCCCATTGATTTCCCATTTAATACATTCAGTTGTTTGTAATTCACCTGAAAAAACATGGCACAAAAATAGTGATTATGGTAAATCCATTACATCTCCACCACGGGTGTGGTTCATCAAATCGACAGTGTCTAGGTCGACAATGTTTAGGTCGACCACTATAGGTCGACAGTCACTAGGTCGACATGGATGGAAGGTCGACAGGGTTTCTAGGTCGACATGTGCTAGGTCGACAGGTCTAAAGGTCGACATGAGGATTTTTTTTTTTTGGTGTCGTTTTCTTTGTAGAGTGACCGGGATCCCAAATTAGTGTACCGCGTCCCCTCACATGGCTCGCCATGCTTCGGGCATCGTAGTCCAATCGTAGTCCACGTGGATCGATAAGTATTAAAAAATTAAAAAAAAGAAAAATTTTTGAAAAACTCATGTCGACCTTTAGACCTGTCGACCTAGCACATGTCGACCTAGAAACCCTGTCGACCTTCCATCCATGTCGACCTAGTGACTGTCGACCTATAGTGGTCGACCTAAACATTGTCGACCTAGACACTGTCGATCTTCAGACCGGATCCCCTCCACCACACTGCATTATGAAGGTGTCTTAAAGAAATAAATGTTATTATCATAATTTTAAAAACTGCTGGTGCATTACAGAGGTTAAAGGGCACATGGAGCTATTCACAGTACTGAACAGGGATATTGAAATCTGTTTTCCTGTCATCTCTTTTTTATCCTGATTAAATCCTAAGCTCTCTGTAAGATGCGTATTGTAAATATGGAAGCTCCACGGACGAGATAAAGCAGCTCAGATATCAAAGGAAGAGGATAATACATTTTTATGATGATTTGTTGAGGCCTTGGTATTCAATGCAGGTTCTAAGAGTGTGGTCCTTCTTACCAACAAAAACAGAAGCCTGCATCAGCAACAGTGGAGGATTACTGCATTTAATATATTCAGACGTTGTCCAGGGTGTGGGAAATAGATAAGGGTATATTTACTCTTGCCCAGGGTGGAAATATACTGTACCAGGCACAAGGTTGATGGTATAAATGTAAAAATGGTGAGGTGTAAAGTAAACGTCTCTGTAAACAATTCAAACACTATAGAATAACACTGAGAGCAATGAGAGAGAAGAACTGTAAGAATTTCCATGAATGCCAGGGAGAAACTGGAAGAATTTCTAGAGATTGACAGCCCAGCACAGGGGTATGCTATCTAAGGTTGGGTACACAGCAGAACAATGACCTGTCGGTGCTATGGTTGGAACGAATTCCCTTCGTCCCAGACCAAAGAGAGATTGTCCATACACACTGTGCAATTCTATAAATGACAGAACAATATCTCATTCTGTCCTTCATCTAACTGCACCACATGGAACACAATATCTTCTCATTCACGGCCAACCAGAAAATATCGTATATGACCTGCGGGAGTGTGCAACTGACCGTACACACTGTACAATCGGCACAATATGTAGTTCCGATTTGCCCAGAAACTACATATTGGGGGTCATTCCGACCCGATCGCTCGCTGCAGTTTATCGCAGCGCAGCGATCAGGTTGGAATTGCGCATGTACCGGCGCCGCAGTGCGCCGGCACATGCCGAACGGCCAAAGGCCGTCATTCAGTAGCGATCGCCTCTGCCGGATTGACAGAGGCGGGAGGGGGCATTAAGCCACCGTTTAGGGGGCACGGTCCGGCCAACGCAGGTGTGGCCGGTTCCATTGGGGGGTGGGCCATGGCGGCTGTGTGATGTCCCACGCAGCCGCTGCGGCCAGTGGCAGCGACGATCAACTCCCGGCCAGCCGCAGGAGCTGCGCTGGCTGGGAGTTACTCCACAAATACATAAGCATCGCCGCTGTGCGATGCTTTTGTATTTATGCGGGGGGGCGGGGGGGCGGACTGACATGCGGGGCGGACTAGCCCTGTGCTGGGCGTCCCCCCGCATGTCAGGGAACATGATCGTAGCTGTGCTAAATTTAGAGCAGTAATCTGAAGCAGTGTGTAAATAACAATATAAAAAAAGCAACTCCTCCTCCAAAAAAATAAAAACAACAAAACAAAACGTGCGTGTGTTAAGGGCCAGGCTGTGCGCCAGTGCATAATAAATATAAGCACTATCAGTCTGCAGTGTGAGTTGTCATTTATGAAAAAAGTTAAACAAATAAAAGTTGTTTTTATTTATTTTTTGTACAACTTGTGTGTGTTCAATAAAGCTCAGTAGGTGCTGTGCTGTGCCACTGCATTAATAAATAATAAATATAAGCACCATTAATAAATATAAGCACTGTGGATCCACAGTGTGAATGTGTCATTTTTTTAAAAACAAAAGAAAAAAGTTTTTTGTACTACTTGTGTGTTCAGTAAAGCTCAGTAGGTGCCGTGCCACTGTGTAATAATTCCCCCCCCCCCCAAAATATAAATAAATAAATATAAGCACTGTGAGTCGAAATGGATCACAATTAGTCAATAGAAGAGCAGAATCAGCAACCAAGTACCAGTGTTGTGGCTGCTGCCAGTCATAACGATCATGATATTAGTACATAGTACTTCAACATCAACTAAAGCCGGTGCTCAAGGGCATAGAGGGTTTAAGAAAGGGCACCTGAAATTAAAACAATACTGTACAATGCTAAAGAAAAAAAAAATCACCTCTTATAAATTGAAAAATATAAAATTGCCAACACTGGAATCCACTATTACAGATATGTCTGTACTTTGTTGCATTAGGTGGCAAAGGTCTTCCTCATAGAATTTGTTGTTCATTTTTATGAACATGAGTCTTTTTCCACATTTCATTAGTTGCTACTTCAAATGGTTTCAGTAGCTTGTATAAACCAGAGAATGTGTGCTGGAGTAAGGTACATTCTCCTTATGATATAGCTTCTTGTGTCAGTTTTGAAGGCTTGTTGCTGTACCTCCATACGCTGAAGCATATAAACATGGTTGGATTATAGGAGGGGTGACGGGGGCGATCATCCTGGGCCCCTCACACAGTCAGCAGGAGTAATGGATAGCAGAGCAGCATTTTACTGCCTACACTCCATTTCTCCTCAGCGGTTCAGCTGTTCTATATACAGCAGCCACCGCAGGGCTCACTGCCCTGGTGTC
The DNA here is from genome assembly GCF_028390025.1 of Pseudophryne corroboree. Classification (NCBI taxonomy): domain Eukaryota; kingdom Metazoa; phylum Chordata; class Amphibia; order Anura; family Myobatrachidae; genus Pseudophryne; species Pseudophryne corroboree. Next base: position 592,519,565 of record NC_086446.1, on the reverse strand, counting down.
ACGATCCGGGTATCTGGACGCCATTACTTACCCTTCAGATGCCTCCTAAGGCTGGCTCAGCGTTCCAGGACCGGATCCCGCTGTTCCTGAGTTTCCACATGCAGAATGTCAGAGTGGTGATTTCATCAGCCGCGGCCTCCGCTGTGCCCGCGTGGTTAAATGTGCGCTTGTCAGTCTGGCGTCTCCTGTCTCCTGTGGCCGGCGTCGCCATTACTGTTTCAATTCTCACATGGATTACAAACCAAACTTCCCTCCAAGTGTCTGCATGGGCGCAGCCATCTTGGATTTTGTCATCTGATCATTTCCACCAATCTGCTGTCTGTATTGTTGATTTGCATAATTGCCTAGCCAACCCCTTCCTTGCTGCAGGTATAAGTAAGCTGTGCCTGAGCAAGGAAGTCGTCAGTGCTTTGGTTGTCTAACCTAGTTCCAGTTTGTCTCTCTCCTGTGGTTGTCTTCCAGGTTCCAGCTCCTGTCTCCAGACTTCTGCTATAGAGACCCGCACCAGCATTCCATCTGCGGTGTAGCCTGACTCTCCGATCCATTCTGGACTCACCTGTTTCCAGCTATAACAATCACCTGCTTCCAGCCCAGCTTCCAGCAGTGTACAGCTTCTCTTAAAGGGCCGGTGTCCTTTCTGCAGTTTACCACTCTCCACCGGTATTATTATTTCACCGCTCTCAAACAATCACCTGCTTCCAGCCCAGCTTCCAGCAGTGTATAGCTTCTCTTAAAGGGCCGGTGTCCTTTTCTGCAGTTTACCACTCTCCACCGGTATTATTATTTCACCGCTCTCAAACTCCAAACTTCATTATTATTTCATCGCTCTCAAGTTCGTTTATTATTTAACTGGTTCCAGCCAGTATCCACTCCGTACCAACAACAGTCTGGTTCCAGCCAGTATCCACAGCAGCCGTTTTATCTTCAGCAGCCCAGCCTTTCCTGGAACACCAGCTGGTACGATCCTGGGTTCTCTCCATTGCTACAGTCAGGCCTGGTAAGGACTTTCCAACTAGAAGATTATAAGAACTGTCTCACACTACCAGTGCCTGTGGCCCTTGCCACCCTGTAGTACCCAGGAATTGTATTTATCCTCTGTTGACTTTTATGTTTCCTTTTACTGCTGCTGTGTTACGGAGTTTGTCATAATAAACATCATTGACTTTTATCCTGGTTGTCGTGGTCACGCCTTCGGGCAGTTATTCTACATGTTACTTACATGTCTAGGGGTCTGATACAACCTCCCAGGTTCCGTTACATCTCAGCCCCTACAACTGAGGCTGCCTCCCGTCAGCTCAGGCCCTCAGTTGTGACAGTAAGCACTGACCAAATGAATCCAGCCGGAGACCAGGATCAAGCGGCCAGGCCGATGCAAGAACTGGCAGCCCGACTTGAACATCAGGAGGCTGCACAGGGCCACATCATCCGCTGTCTCCAGGATCTCTCTACACGGCTGGATGGGATTCAAACGACCCTCCGTGGACCTGGCACGTCCGGTGCGTCCACTACAGTAACACCAGCTGTAACCCCACCCACCTTACCCATTTCCAGTCCACATCGTCATCTTCCAACGCCAGCAAAATTTGATGGATCTCCAAGGTTCTGCAGGGGATTTCTCAATCAATGTGAAATCCACTTTGAGCTTCTACCTGGCAATTTCTTCAGTGACCGTACCAAAATTGCCTATATCATCTCCCTTCTCAGTGGCTCAGCCCTTGACTGGGCATCACCTTTATGGGAGAAGTCTGATCCCCTGCTATCCTCCTATACTGACTTTGTAGCTACATTCAGGCGCATCTTCGACGAGCCAGGCCGGATAACATCTGCTTCATCTGAGATTCTCCGTTTACGCCAGGGAACACGTACTGTGGGACAGTATCTTATACAGTTTAAAATCCTGGCATCCGAACTGGCATGGAACGACGAGGCCCTGTATGCTGCATTCTGGCATGGCTTATCAGAACGCATCAAGGATGAGTTAGCTACCAGAGACTTGCCCTCTAAGTTGGATGAGCTAATTTCTCTTTGCACGAAGGTTGATCTACGTTTCAGAGAGAGAGCAACCGAGCGAGGAAGATCATCTACTCCTAAATCTTCTGCTCCTCCTCCTCGTCAACCATCTCCATCCAAGGATGAGCCTATGCAAATTAGTCGTTCCCGTCTATCTCCCGCTGAGCGCCGAAGACGTCTCTCTGAGTCTCTCTGTCTCTACTGTGCAGCTCCGTCGCACACTATCAATGCCTGTCCCAATCGTCCGGGAAACTCCAGATCCTAGCTCGCCAAGGAGAGGGCCGGCTAGGAGTAATGATCTCCTCTCCATCTCCTCATGACTGTAACCTCCCAGTGTCGCTCCAAATTGCTCAACGTTACAGGAACGTCATTGCCCTCCTTGATTCCGGAGCAGCTGGGAATTTCATAACCGAAGCTTATGTTAAACAGTGGTCCCTACCCACCGAGAGACTGTCCTCGTCCATCTCTTTGACTGCCGTGGATGGCAGCAAGATTTTTGACGCAGTCATTTCCTTAAGGACTCTTCCAGTTCGTCTGAGAGTGGGAGTTCTTCATTCTGAGTATATTTCTTTTTTAGTGATTCCAAGAGCCACACATCCAGTGGTTTTAGGCCTTCCATGGCTCCGTCTCCACAACCCATCAATTGACTGGACGACTACGCAAATACTGGTATGGGGTCCCTCCTGTGCTGAGACTTGTTTAGCCAAAGTTCTTCCTGTTTGTTCTTCCTTCCCCAGGTCATCTGATGTTCCGCCTCCTCCATATCAAGACTTCACGGACGTGTTCAGTAAAGCCTCTGCCGATATCCTTCCTCCTCATAGAGAATGGGACTGCCCAATCGACCTCATTCCAGGGAAGGTTCCACCGCGAGGCCGAACTTATCCGTTGTCTCTGCCTGAGACACACTCCATGGTAGAGTACATCAAAGAGAACCTGGCGAAGGGTTTCATCCGACCATCTTCTTCTCCAGCCGGCGCAGGCTTCTTCTTCGTTAAGAAGAAAGACGGTGGTCTGCGTCCGTGCATCGACTACAGAGGTCTGAACGACATTACCGTCAAGAACCGATACCCTTTACCCCTGATTACCGAGCTCTTTGATAGAGTTAGTGGTGCAACTATTTTCACAAAGCTGGACTTGAGGGGTGCCTACAATCTCATCCGAATCCGTGAGGGTGACGAGTGGAAGACCGCCTTTAACACCCGTGACGGACATTATGAGTACCTCGTCATGCCCTTCGGATTGAGCAACGCTCCAGCAGTCTTCCAGCACTTCGTGAATGAGATTTTCAGGGACATCTTGTACCGCCATGTCGTGGTTTATTTAGACGACATCCTCATCTTTGCAAATAATCTCGAAGATCATCGTTTCTGGGTAAAAGAGGTTCTTTCCCGTCTCCGTGTCAATCACCTCTATTGTAAATTGGAGAAGTGTGTGTTTGAAGTTAAAACCATTCCGTTTCTAGGTTACATTGTGTCCGGTTCCGGACTAGAGATGGATCCTGAGAAACTCCAAGCAATCCAGAATTGGCCAATACCCTTAAGCCTCAAAGGGGTCCAGAGATTCTTAGGGTTCGCCAATTATTATAGAAAATTTATACGAGACTTTTCCACCATCGTGGCGCCTATCACTGCATTAACCAAGAAAGGTGCTAATCCGTCCAAGTGGTCCGAGGAAGCTACACAGGCCTTTCACCTTCTGAAGCAACGGTTCATCTCTGCACCAGTTCTGAAACAGCCCGACACCGACTCTCCTTTTATCTTAGAGGTAGATGCCTCCTCCGTTGGAGTAGGAGCAGTGTTATCCCAGAGGGCCAAAGATGGACATCTACATCCTTGCAGTTTCTTCTCCCGGAAGTTCTCCCCAGCTGAGCGCAACTATGCCATTGGCGATCAGGAGTTGCTAGCCATCAAGCTCGCTCTGGAGGAGTGGAGATACCTGTTGGAGGGAGCTTCCCACTCAATCACCATACTTACCGACCACAAAAATCTTTTATATCTCAAAGGCGCACAATGTCTGAATCCTCGTCAGGCCAGATGGGCACTTTTCTTCTCTAGGTTTGACTTTAAACTCCAGTTCTGTCCGGGTTCTCAGAATCGTAAGGCCGATGCCCTTTCCCGCTCATGGGAGCAAGAAAATGAGTCCGAGTCTGCAGACAAGCATCCTATTATTAATCCGTTGGCATTCTCCACGGTAGGGATGGACTCTACGCCTCCACCAGGGAAAAGTTTTGTTAAGCCAGTTCTAAGGAAGAAGCTCATGCATTGGGCCCATGCTTCCCGTTTTGCTGGACATACAGGCATTCAGAAAACCCTTGAATTTATTTCTAGGTCCTACTGGTGGCCAACTCTGAAGAAGGACGTTATGGAATTTATTGCCTCCTGCCCAAAGTGTGCCCAACACAAAGTCTCCCGCCAGTCGCCTGCGGGGCAACTGGTTCCATTATCTGTTCCCCGTCGACCTTGGACCCATTTGTCGATGGACTTTGTTTCCGATCTACCTATCTGCAACAAGTTTAATACCATCTGGGTGGTAGTTGACCGGTTCACCAAGATGGCACATTTCATCCCTCTCACCGGTCTTCCGTCAGCTTCCAAGTTGGCTCAAGTGTTTATACAAGAGATCTTCCGACTTCACGGTCTTCCTGAAGAGATCATCTCGGATCGTGGAGTACAATTTGTAGCCAAATTTTGGCGAAGTTTGTGTCAAGCCCTCCAAGTCAAGTTAAAGTTTTCCACGGCTTACCATCCTCAGACCAATGGTCAAACCGAGAGGGTGAATCAGGACTTGGAGGCCTTCCTCCGTATATATGTGTCTTCCTCTCAAGATGACTGGGTTCAACTCCTTCCTTGGGCCGAGTTCAGCCACAACAATCAATACCATTCCTCATCTTCTTCTACACCATTCTTCATTAATTATGGATTCCACCCTAAAGTCCCAGAATTCCAACCGCTTCCCGCAACTTCTGTTCCAGCAGTGGATGTCACCTTGCGTCAGTTTTCAAATAACTGGAGGAACGTCCGCGCAGCCCTGCTTAAAGCCTCATTCAGGTATAAGAAGTTTGCCGATAGGAAGCGTAGAGCGGTTCCTGCTCTCAAGGTGGGTGATCGTGTGTGGCTGTCCACGAAGAATTTGAGGTTGAGAGTTCCCAGCATGAAATTTGCACCTCGCTACATCGGACCCTTCAAGATTGAACAAGTCATCAATCCTGTTGCCTACAGGTTACAGTTACCATCCTTCTTGAAAATACCCAGGACATTTCATGTTTCTTTGTTGAAACCGCTGATCCTGAATCGGTTTCATTCCGCACTTCCTCCAGCTCCCAAAGTTCAGACTCAACGGGGAGTCGAGTACGAGGTGGCCAAGATTTTGGACTCACGTTTCCGTTACGGTCAGTTACAATACCTCATTGACTGGAAGGGCTATGGTCCTGAAGAACGCTCTTGGACCAATGCCTCAGACGTCCATGCTCCTGCCTTGGTCCGAAATTTCCACGCAAAGTTTCCTTTAAAGCTTAAGAAGTGTCCTGGGGCCACTCCTAAAGGGGGGGGTGCTGTCACGATCCGGGTATCTGGACGCCATTACTTACCCTTCAGATGCCTCCTAAGGCTGGCTCAGCGTTCCAGGACCGGATCCCGCTGTTCCTGAGTTTCCACATGCAGAATGTCAGAGTGGTGATTTCATCAGCCGCGGCCTCCGCTGTGCCCGCGTGGTTAAATGTGCGCTTGTCAGTCTGGCGTCTCCTGTCTCCTGTGGCCGGCGTCGCCATTACTGTTTCAATTCTCACATGGATTACAAACCAAACTTCCCTCCAAGTGTCTGCATGGGCGCAGCCATCTTGGATTTTGTCATCTGATCATTTCCACCAATCTGCTGTCTGTATTGTTGATTTGCATAATTGCCTAGCCAACCCCTTCCTTGCTGCAGGTATAAGTAAGCTGTGCCTGAGCAAGGAAGTCGTCAGTGCTTTGGTTGTCTAACCTAGTTCCAGTTTGTCTCTCTCCTGTGGTTGTCTTCCAGGTTCCAGCTCCTGTCTCCAGACTTCTGCTATAGAGACCCGCACCAGCATTCCATCTGCGGTGTAGCCTGACTCTCCGATCCATTCTGGACTCACCTGTTTCCAGCTATAACAATCACCTGCTTCCAGCCCAGCTTCCAGCAGTGTACAGCTTCTCTTAAAGGGCCGGTGTCCTTTCTGCAGTTTACCACTCTCCACCGGTATTATTATTTCACCGCTCTCAAACAATCACCTGCTTCCAGCCCAGCTTCCAGCAGTGTATAGCTTCTCTTAAAGGGCCGGTGTCCTTTTCTGCAGTTTACCACTCTCCACCGGTATTATTATTTCACCGCTCTCAAACTCCAAACTTCATTATTATTTCATCGCTCTCAAGTTCGTTTATTATTTAACTGGTTCCAGCCAGTATCCACTCCGTACCAACAACAGTCTGGTTCCAGCCAGTATCCACAGCAGCCGTTTTATCTTCAGCAGCCCAGCCTTTCCTGGAACACCAGCTGGTACGATCCTGGGTTCTCTCCATTGCTACAGTCAGGCCTGGTAAGGACTTTCCAACTAGAAGATTATAAGAACTGTCTCACACTACCAGTGCCTGTGGCCCTTGCCACCCTGTAGTACCCAGGAATTGTATTTATCCTCTGTTGACTTTTATGTTTCCTTTTACTGCTGCTGTGTTACGGAGTTTGTCATAATAAACATCATTGACTTTTATCCTGGTTGTCGTGGTCACGCCTTCGGGCAGTTATTCTACATGTTACTTACATGTCTAGGGGTCTGATACAACCTCCCAGGTTCCGTTACATCTCAGCCCCTACAACTGAGGCTGCCTCCCGTCAGCTCAGGCCCTCAGTTGTGACACCTGGTGTGGACCAAGCAGAACAGCCTCACTGCTGCTATGGTGGTCAGGGCCGGCTCCAGGCCTACTAGCACCCTGAGCGAAAACATGTAAAAGCCCCCCCCCCCCTCGTGCGCTCCAGCAAAAGTGGGCGTGACCTCTTGGAAAGTGGGCGTGGCCTCGTGACTTCATATTATTAGGCTATAAATAAATATGTTTTCACACCTTCTCTACGCACACAATTAGCAGCCTTACACATAGGAGGGCAAAATGACGTACATACTGTAATGCTTGGTGCTCATCTACGTACATGGCAGAGCATGGACAGTGCGCGCCGAAGGCGCGCAGCAAAAATTTAGGGGCGTTGCTTCGTGGGGAAGGTGCGTGGCCACATAAGTGGCAATTCGCATTACACCACACAGTAGTGCAGTTAATACACACTGCACCAGGTAGAACCTCCTAGACACTTTGCGCCAGGCAGAGCACGTTAGACACTTTGCGCCAGGCAGAGCACGTTAGACACTTTGCGCCAGGCAGAGCACGTTAGACACTTTGCGCCAGGCAGAGCACGTTAGACACTTTGCGCCAGGCAGAGCACGTTAGACACTTTGCGCCAGGCAGAGCACGTTAGACACTTTGCGCCAGGCAGAGCACGTTAGACACATTGCCTAGCCACAGACGCCTAGCGGGAACACTACATGATATGCTCCCCAGCCGTGCCAGCTACACATGACATACACATGACATGCCCCCCAGCAATGCCAGATACATAAGTGGCCACACAGTGCCAGATATGTAGATACAGAAAAGCCCCCACAATGCTAGATAAATGCCCCCACAGTGCTAGATAAATGCCCCCACAGTGCCAGATAAATGTCCCCACAGTGCGCCCCACAGTGCCAGATAAATGTCCTCAGTGCCAGATAAATGCCCCACAGTGCCAGATAAATGCCCCCACAGTGCGCCCCACAGTGCCAGATAAATGTCCCCACAGTGCCAGATAAATGTCCCCACAGTGCACCCCACAGTGCCAGATAAATGTCCCCACAGTGCCAGATAAATGCCCCCATAGTGCTAGATAAATGCCCCCAGTGCCAGATAAATGTCCCCACAGTGCCAGATAAATGTCCCCACAGTGCCAGATAAATGTCCCCACAGTGCCAGATAAATGCCCCCAGTGCCAGATAAATGCCCCCAGTGCCAGATAAATACCCCACACTGCCAGATAAATGACCCCAGTGCCAGATAAATACCCCACACTGCCAGATAAATACCCCACACTGCCAGATAAATGTCCCCACAGTGCCAGATAAATGTCCCCACAGTGCCAGATAAATGCCCCCACAGTGCCAGATAAATGTCCCCACAGTGCACCCCACAGTGCCAGATAAATGTCCTCAGTGCCAGATAAATGCCCCACAGTGCCAGATAAATGCCCCACAGTGCCAGATAAATGCCCCCACAGTGTGCCCCACAGTGCCAGATAAATGTCCCCACAGTGCCAGATAAATGTCCCCACAGTGCACCCCACAGTGCCAGATAAATGTCCCCACAGTGCCAGATAAATGCCCCCATAGTGCTAGATAAATGCCCCCAGTGCCAGATAAATGTCCCCAGTGCCAGATAAATGCCCCCAGTGCCAGATAAATGCCCCCAGTGCCAGATAAATACCCCACACTGCCAGATAAATGACCCCAGTGCCAGATAAATACCCCACACTGCCAGATAAATGTCCCCACAGTGCCAGATAAATGCCCCCACAGTGCCAGATAAATGCCCCCACAGTGCCAGATAAATGCCCCCATAGTGCTAGATAAATGCCCCCACAGTGCCAGATAAATGCCCCCACAGTGCCAGATAAATGTCCCCAGTGCCAGATAAATGCCCCAGTGCCAGATAAATGTCCCCACAGTGCCAGATAAATGTCCCCACAGTGCACCCCACAGTGCCAGATAAATGCCCCCACAGTGCCAGATAAATGCCCCCACAGTGCCAGATAAATGCCCCCATAGTGCCAGATAAATGCCCCCACAGTGCCAGATAAATGCCCCCACAGTGCCAGATAAATGCCCCCATAGTGCCAGATAAATGCCCCCATAGTGCCAGATAAATGCCCCCACAGTGCCAGATAAATGCCCCCACAGTGCCAGATAAATGTCCCCAGTGCCAGATAAATGCCCCAGTGCCAGATAAATGTCCCCACAGTGCCAGATAAATGTCCCCACAGTGCCAGATAAATGTCCCCACAGTGCACCCCACAGTGCCAGATAAATGTCCCACAGTGCCAGATAAATGCCCCCATAGTGCTAGATAAATGCCCCCAATGCCCCCAGTGCCAGATAAATGTCCCCACAGTGCCAGATAAATGCCCCCAGTGCCAGATAAATACCCCACACTGCCAGATAAATGACCCCAGTGCCAGATAAATACCCCACACTGCCAGATAAATGTCCCCACAGTGCCAGATAAATGTCCCCACAGTGCCAGATAAATGTCCCCACAGTGCCAGATAAATGCCCCCATAGTGCTAGATAAATGCCCCCACAGTGCCAGATAAATGCCCCCACAGTGCCAGATAAATGTCCCCAGTGCCAGATAAATGCCCCAGTGCCAGATAAATGCCCCCAGTGCCAGATAAATACCCCACACTGCCAGATAAATGTCCCCACAGTGCCAGATAAATGCCCCAGTGCCAGATAAATGCCCCCAGTGCCAGATAAATACCCCACACTGCCAGATAAATGTCCCCACAGTGCCAGATAAATGCCCCCACAGTGCCAGATAAATGCCCCCACAGTGCCAGATATGCCCCTAGTGCCAGATACACCATGCCCCACAGTGCCAGATATGCCCCCAGTGCCAGATACATCTGCCCCACAGTGCCAGATACACATGCCCCAGTGTCAGATATGCCCCACAGTGCCAGATACACCATGCCCCACAGTGCCAGATATGCCCCAGTGCCAGATATGCCCCCCAGTGCCAGATACACATGCCACACAGTCTCAGATATGCCCAAAGTGCCAAATATGTCCCAAGTGCCAGATACCCCCCCCACCCCCCCATGCTCACCGCGCTGCTGCCGATGGTTCGCTTGGGCGGGAAGGAGGAAGAAGCGGAGGCGGCTGCTGCGGCTGCTGCTCCTGCTGTGTGAGGACGGGGTGCCTCCGGCGGGTGGGCGCACAGTTTCACATTATAAACTCAGCGCGCGCTATGCACGCTGTGCGGCGCCAGGACCTGATGCCGAGCGCGCACGCGCACCACTGGCTGCTGGCTGAGAGTGGGATCAGGAGGCAGGCCGGGGACGGAGGCACACAGGACCAGGCTCCAGGCTCCAATATAGCGGTGACAGCGCGCGGCGCCCATTAAGGGTGGCGCCCTGCGCGGCCGCTCTATTGGAACATGCCTGGAGCCGGCCCTGATGGTGGTGATGAGACAGTGGGGGTCAGACCGTCAAAGGATTGATGGAGCTCAGCACCTGCTCCTCTAACCCGAGGAGTGGGCAGGACTACAACAGGCTGATCTAGTTTTGATGCACTGCCTGACTCAATAAATTAATTTAAAACATTTAATACATATAATACATACATACATACATACAATACATTAATAAATATACCACACGTGCACAACTCAGCATGTAGCAAACCGGTGTATAGCTATTGGTCCAGGTGACGTCTCACCCACTTAGTAAGCCTCCGGTACTTGCACCGTCAGTGCAATAATTGGTATGTAATGCTGCCAGCCGCGGGTCACACTTCTAGTCCTTTACGCGTTTCTCTGCCTTTAAAACCTCAGCAGCTTCATCAGAAGGATGCTGGCACCTAATGATCCATCTCCTTTTAATGCTGGGTATCGCGCCTCAACTTTCGGTAGCGCGTCTTAGTGCACATGCGCACTTCATGCATTTCATTATGCGGGTCACTGGTTTGGAGCGCTTCCGCTTCCGATTCCGATTATAGCTCCATGCCCACCTGTATAATATGTTCGTTCCAACCTGGTAGACCTAGTATTTTGGGTGTTGGGTCGTTAACAGATAATTTAACAGATAATTAACAGATAATTTATCACATTTTGTAGATCAAGGATACTGCACAATTTTTAATTTGATTAATAATGTGAAATGGAGAGAGGGTTACTATCTTGTGACCTGTGATGTCGAGTAATTGTATTCTAATATTCCACAGGACCAAGGAGTACAAGTAATCAAAAAGTTCTTGTCATTAGATGATTCTATGGATAGAATATTGCGTGACTTTGTGATAGAATCAATAGAATTCATATTACAAAATAACTATTTCACATTTAACTCAGAATATTATGTGCAGGTATGGGGAGCGGCGATGGGGACCAGGTTCGCACTGAGTTGGGCCAATATAAGCAGGACCATGTGTGGGGGAGCGGGCTCGGTGCGGGCCTGGCTCTCTATTGCCGCTTCATTAATGACCTGTTCTTTATATGGAACAATGATAAGAAATCACTTGGCACATTTCTTAAGAGTTTAAATGTGAATGAATATGGTCTTAAATTTACAAGCATATATAGCACTGAATATATCACTTATTTGGATATAGCTCTCTCTGTCAAAAATAATCAACTTGTCACAGAAACATACGTAAAAGAAGTAGATCAGAATACATTTTTGCATTATTAAAAAATGGCGTGATAACATCCCGAAAGGACAGTTCACTTGAATCAAGAGGAACTGTTCCAATGAATCAGCTTTTAAAAGACAAGCCATGGGAATATATCGAACTTTTCTTGAACAAGGTTACCCTGAACCAGTGGTGGAGAAAGCATACCAAGAGGTTCAGATAATGCAAAGAGAGTCTCTATTGGTTGATAAAAATAAACATATACTTAATAAGGATGATAATAAATGTGACAGGTCTCTTAATTGTATTACTCAATATAATTCATATGCACCGGAGATTAAAAATATTATCAAACGCAATAGTGAGTTGTTAAAATTGGATGAATATTTAAATACATATACTGCAGATGGCGTAGGTGTATCCTTCAGGAAAGCTAGGAATATGAAAATGAGGCTGGCCCCAAGCCATTTTAGGGAAACACGGGAGGTGAATACTAGTATAACATCATGGTTACCAGAAAAACCTATAGGATATGATAGGCGTGGAAAGGATCGTTGTTTCCATGTCATTACAGGGAGAGTAAAGTTCTGTCTATAAAATCATTTGTAACACAAGAACAGTTTATAATCGGATGTAGTACGGGTGACCGGCGGTCTCCTGACCGCCGGTCACCTTACCGACGCCGGGATCCCGGCAGCATACCGACGCCGGGATCCCGGCGGGGAAGGGCGAGTGCAGCAAGCCCCTTGCGGGCTCGCTGCGCTCGCCACGCTGCGGGCTCGGTGGCGACCTTCGGTCGCCACGGGTTCTATTCCCACTCTATGGGTGTCGTGGACACCCACGAGTGGAAATAGTCCCTGTTGGTCGGCATGCCGACCATCGGGATAGTGAGCCGTCGGGCTCACGGAGGAGGTCATGTGACTGTCGGTCAGCCGACCGGCGGTCACATGACTACCACCCTTATAATCAAGCAGTTTATCAATTGTAATTCGACCTTTGTGATCTACGTCCTTGTTTGTGGTTGTGGCATGCAATATGTTGGACTTACTACTAAGACACTGCATATTAGATTCATGGAACGTAGATGCAACATTACACAGGGTAATAAATTACATTGTTTATCAAATCATGTATTAAATTGTCCAGAGGGATCTCTGGAGAAGATCAAAATGATAGGGATTGAACAAGTAAAATGTACTGCTAGAGGAGGAGTTTGTTACAATAACTTATGTAAAAAGGAGGCGTACTGGATTTTTAGATTATGTACCTTAAAACCACAAGGGTTAAATGATATGGTGAAGTTAAATAACATTTAATTAATAGAGTGATATATGTATTGAATAAGTAGCTATACTACATCACACTATCAAGCTGTTTATAACAATCCTACAGTTGTAAAAAACATGAATATTTTATGTATATTTGTACAATTTTCTGTGTATTTTTTAGAGATGAGCGGGTTCAGTTTTACTCGGATTTACTCGGTTCTCAAAACGGCATCTTATTGGCTCACGGATGTCTCTTGTTTTGGATAGCCAACTAAGATGCCGTTTTGAGAACCGAGTAAATCCGTGTAAAACCGAGTAAAACCCTAACCCGCTCATCTCTAGTATTTTTTATATAAATAATTATTAATTGTATTATTGGCATCGGATCAAATATAGTGTCATAATATTAATGCAGCATATGTGATATGCTATATTATTTATATGATATTTGCTTGAAAAAGCCATAATGAAGTATATATCAAAGGAATGTAGCACAGATACAATGTATGCATAAAACTAAAGAATAATGATAGAATATATCATAGCCGTGGAGTATAATATGCGTGCGCAAGAGGCCCGGACACGTAGGTTGGAATGAACATATTATATGGGTGGGCATTGAGCTACAGTATCCAAACAAGTGACCAGCATAATGAAACGCATGAAGTGCGCATGTGCAGTAGGACTCACTACCGGAAGTTGAGGCGCGATACCCAGCTTTAAAAGGAGATTAATAATTAGGTGCAAGCATTCTTCTGATGAAGCCACTGAGGTCCTAAAGGCGGAGAAACGTGTAAAGGACGAGAAGTGTGAACCGTGGCTGGCGGCATTACATACCAATTATTGAACTGACGGCGCGAGTACTGGAGGCTTACTAAGTGGGTAAGACGTCACCCGGACCAATAGCTATACACCTGTTTGCTACACGCTAAGCTGTGCACAATCTAGAGATATGCGGCGGCCACTTTTCGTATTTTGTGTTTTGGTTTAGGTTCTGGTTCCATGCTCGTGTTTTGGATCTGGCTTTGTTTTGCCAAAACCACCCTTTCGTGTTTTGGGTTTTGATCTGGATGATTTTTTGATAAAAACATAAAAACAGCTAATATCACAGAATTTGGGGGTAATTTTGATCCTACGGTATTATTAACCTCAATAACATTCATTTCCACTCATTTCCAGTCTATTCTGAACACTGAACACCTCACAATATTGTTTTTAGGTCAAAAGTTTGCACCAAGGTGCAGTGGCGTAAGTTCGTCCCAGTCGCCCAGAGGCATGATAAATGTTGGTGCCCCCCCCTACATATACACACACATACCATATGTAGCTATCCGGCACTCAGGGTGAACAGTAGCAGCGTGCTCAGGTACCTTTCCCAATAGTAATATAGGTACACATACAAAGTGGACGCACTCCAAGTCAGTCATTACAATAAAACAGACACCAGCATACAGTGGCGGAACTAGCAAGCGGTGGGCCCAGGTGCGACAAAATGCTTTGGCCCCCCCCATCCCATCCAAGTCCACCCCCTCACCCCTGGAGAGGATCTGGTGAAGGAGACCTGCTCAGGGCCGGAGAAATGGATACCTAGCAACAGTGCTGTAACTAGACATTTAAGCGCTGTGTCCAAGAAACGGCATTGGAGCCCCACCCCTCCATGCAAAACAGGGGCAGTGCACGCCGTAGGCACGTGCAAAAATTATAGGGGCGTGGCTTCGTGGGGAAGGGGTGTGGCCACAAAATAATACCAATTCATATAACGGTGCACAGTAGTCTCCATTATTCAAATTACGCCGCACAGTAGCACCACTACATCAGATAGAGCCCCTTTTACACATTACGGCAGACAGCGTCCCCTTTTTTACACATTACGTCAGACAGCATCCCCCTTTTTACACATAACGGCAGACAGTGTCCACTTTTTACACATTACGGCAGACAGCGTCCCCTTTTTACACATTATGGCAGACAGCGTCCCCTTTTTACACATTACGGCGGACAGATTCCCCTTTTTACACATTACGGCAGACAGCGTCCCCTTTTTACACATTAAGGCTGACAGCGTCCCCTTTTTACACATTAAGGCAGACAGCATCCCCCTTTTTACACATAATGGCAGACAGCGTCCCTTTTTACACATAACGGCAGACAGCGTCCCTTTTTACACATTACGGCAGACAGCGTCCCCCTTTTTACACATTACGGCAGGCAGCGTGCCCTTTTTACACATTACGGCAGACAGCGTCCCCTTTTTACACATTAAGGCAGACAGTGTCCCCCTTTTTATACATTATGGCAGACAGTGTCCCCCTTTTTACACATTACGGCAGACAGCATCCCCTTTTTTACACATTAAGGCAGACAGTGTCCCCCTTTTTACACATTAAGGCAGACAAGAAAGAAAGAAAGAAAGAAAGAAAGAAAGAAAGAAAGAAAGAAAGAATTATACTTACTCTCTCCAGTCAGGCTCCTCGGTGCAGCTTCTGGCAGAGATCCCAGGCAGGGGGGAAGGAGGAGGAGGGAGGTGGAGGAGGGAGCCGCAGCAGCGCTGTGTGATTGGTGGAGGCGCTGCTGCTGTCCCTCTCCTTCCCCATAGGCTGTTCTCCGCCGCTGTGAATGCTGGGATGCGCTTCCCAGCATTCACAGCGTCGGCGGACAGCCTATAGGGAAGGAAAGGGACATCAGCAGCAGCAGCGCCTGCACCAATTACACAGCACTGCTGCGGCTCCCTCCTCCTCCTCCTCCTCCCCCCCCCCAGCCGCTGCGCTCCTCTCCTCGGCGGGCGGCTGTGTGCTGCAGGCAGCAGTTGCCCGCAGCACACAGCGGCATGTAATGAGTCAATTTGACTCATTACATGCTTTGGGCCCCTGGACAGTGGCGGGCCCCAGTGCAAGGCACTGCCTGCATTGGCGGTAGTTCCGCCAGTGCCAGCATACCTTTATAGTACACCTACAGTGCTCCCTCACCCGCCAGCGGGTCTCGATGGAGATGCTTTGGCGCAGCGGTGTGCTGATATACATATAAAAAACACACAAACACCTCATTCACTTAAAAACACACACACACACGCACACACGCCGCCTCACTTAAAAACACACACATTCCTCTCACTTACACATGCCTCTTTCACTCACACACACACATGCCTCCTTCACTTAAAAACATGCACACACACACACACACACACACACACACACACACACACCGCTTTCACTTAAACACACACATGCCTTTCACTTACACACATGCCTCTCACTTACACACACACACACACACACACACACACACATACCTCTCACACACATACCTCTTTTACTTGAACATACAACTTTCCTTAAAAACACACACACACCTCACTTGAAAACATGCACACACAAAACACAGTGCTTTCAACATTTATTAAAGCCCCCCCAGCACCCCCAACTACACCTCCACCACATAGTGCAGCTTGAGGCAAGTGCTGCCAGTGCCTACCTTTGGCTATCGTCGGCCTGACGGAGGAACAGAGAGCTTCACTTGGCTGGCTTGCTTAACTGGAAGGGTATGGGAGGAGCTGTGCTCTGGAGCTCCCCCTAGCTGCAGCCAGTGCCAGCTCTCTGTATATACAGGAGGCAGCTTCCGTGTCACTGGAGCTCCTCCGTCTGTAAGAATCATAAAAAAAAAAAAAAAAGTAGCAGCAGCGATCATCAGGCAGGGGGAGACAGTGGGGGAGATGTGCTTCCTTGAGGTCAGGAGCCCGGCGGCAGCCGACTCCACTGCCTCCCACAGTTCCGCCACTGTCAAGGTGGCTGTATGACTAAGCTAAGTGACACAAGTTTGCGGCACAAACACCTGGCCCATCTATGAGTGGCACTGCAGTGGCAGACAGGGTGGCAGATTTAAAAAATAGGCCTCAAACAGCTCATCATGCAAAGAAGAAAAAAGAGGTGCAATGAGGTAGCTGTATGACTAAACTAAGTGACACATGTGTACAGTACAAATACCTGGCCCATCTAGGAGTGGCACTTCAGTGGCAGACAGGATCGCACTTAAAAAAACTAGTCCCCAAACAGCACATGATGCAAAGAAGAAAAAGAGGTGCAATTAGGTAGCTGGATGTCCAAGATAAATGACACAAGTGTGCGGCACCAACACCTGGCCCATCTAGGAGTGGCACTGCAGTTACAGACAGGATGGCAGATTTAAAAAATTGGCCCCAAACAGCACATCATGCAAAGAAGAAAAAGAGGCGCAATGAGGTAGCTGTATGACTAAGCTAAGCGACACAAGTGTGCGGCACCAACACCTGGCCCATCTAGGAGTGGCACTGCAGTTACAGACAGGATGGCAGATTTAAAAAATAGGCCCCAAACAGCACATCATGCAAAGAAGAAAAAGAGGCGCAATGAGGTAGCGGTATGACTAAGCTAAGCGACACAAGTGTTCGGCACAAACAACTGGCCCATCTAGGAGTGGCACTGCAGTGTCAGACAGGATGGCAGATTTTAAAAAAATAGGCCCCAAACAGCACATCATGCAAAGAAGAAAAAGAGGCGCAATGAGGTAGCTGTATGACTAAGCTAAGCGACACAAGTGTGCAGCACAAATACCTGGCCCATCTAGGAATGGCACTGCAGTGGCAGACAGGATGGCAGCACCACTGGACTGGATTTATACGCCAGTACCACTGGATTTATACAGCAGTACCACTGAACATATACGGCAGTATCACTGTAATTATATGGCAGTACCACTGGACATATACGGCAGTACCACTGGACTGGATTTATACACCAGTACCACTGGATTTATACGGGAGTACCACTGGACATATATGGCAGTATCACTGGATTTATACGGCAGTAGCACTGGACTTATACGGCAGTATCACTGGACTGGATTTATATGCCAGTACCACCGGACATATACGGCAGTATCACTGGAATTATATGGCATTACCACTGGACATATACGGCAGTATCACTGGACTGGATTTATACACCAGTACCACTGGATTTATATGGCAGTACCACTGGACATCTACGGCAGTATCACTGGATTTATACGGCAGTATCACTGGACTGGATTTATATGCCAATACCACTGGATTTATATGGCAGTACCACTGGACATATATACGGCAGTATCACTGGAATTATATGGCATTACCACTGGACATATACGGCAGTATCACTGGACTGGATTTATACGCCAGTACCACTGGATTTATATGGCAGTACCACTGGACATCTACGGCAGTATCACTGGATTTATACGGCAGTACCACTGGACTTGATTTATACGGCAGTATCACTGGACATATACGACAGTATCACTAGACTTATATGGAAGTACCACAGGACTTATACGGCAGTACCACTGGAATTATATGGCAGCACAAGGACACCACCACTGGACTGATGCAGCACAACACAGCACCACTGGACTGGACTTATACAGCAGCACTGGACATATGGCAGCAGAGGACACCACCACTGTGACTGGACTGATGCAGCACAAGACACCACCACTGGAATGATGCAGCACAACACAGCACCACTGGACTGGACTTATACAGCAGCACTGTACATATGGCAGCAGAGGACACCACCACTGTGACTGGACTGATGCAGCACAAGACACTACCACTGTACTGATTCAGGACAACACAGCACCACTGCACTGGACTTATACAGCTACACCGGACATATGGCAGCAGGGGACACCACCACTGTGACTGGACTAATGCAGCACAAGACAATACACTGGACTGAGCAGCACAAGACAGCACTGGAATCGTCACCCACTTTCCCTCCCGCACATACACTGAGGATGGAGACACGTTCTCTCGCTACACTCTCCAATTCCGGAGTGAAAATGGCAGCGATGCGCGGCTCCTTTAATGGAATCCAAAACCCGCGAGAATCCAACAGCGGGATTATGACGTTTTGCCTCATTCTGGTTTCCGAGTCAAGCGGGAAAACCCAAGCCGGGCTCGGATCCAGGCTCGGGTAGTGAAGTCCGGTAGGATTTGGTTCTCAGGGAACCAAACCCGCTTATCTCTAGCACAATCCAACCTAAATGTGGCCACGCAAGTATATCATGTGCATGGACTATGCAATCAGAGCTGGCCCTATTCATAGGCAAACTAGGCAAGGGCATTTGGTATGCCTAGGGCATTTTGGTATGCCTAGGGGCACCAGCAGCTTCTGCTGATTAAAATGATATGCAGCATGCCTATATTCTGTGCGTGACTGCGGCTGTATCTGCATACAAAGTGCTATGTTACAGTGTGTTTCTGGAAACCACTGTAATGTAGCATTTCATATGCAGATACAGTCACAGTTGCACACAGAATATAGGGATGCCGCATATCATTTTAATCAGCAGAAGATGCTTGTGCATCCTAGCCACATAGTAATGCAAATAATATGCATTTTTTTGTCAAAAAAGGCGCCTGACGTTAGCAGAGCTGCCAGCTGACTCACGCCAGGCATCTCCTGTTGCATGGTGTATGAGGACACATCTGTATCCAAGCAGAGGAAGAGGTCAGTGTTAGCGGCCATGTGAGTGCTGTGTGCTGGTGGGTTGGTTGTGCAGTAGCGTTCGGCATATGTGTAAAGGGGAACATATGTGTCATTTGTATAAATGCATTAATAATTTGTGGCATATGTGTAAGGGGCATTATGTTGGTCATTATGTGTATAAGGGTACTAATAATGTGCAGCATATGTGAAAGGGACATTATGTGTATAAGGGCATTAATAAAGGTTGGCAAAGTGTGTAAGATGCATTATATTTATAAGGACATTAATAATGTGTGTCATATGTGTAAGGGGCATTACTGTGTGGTATTATGTCTATAAATGCATTACTAATGTGTGGCATTATGTGTATAAGGTGCTCTACTGTGTGGCGTAACCAGCGGTGCAAGTGGGCGGGTACGGGTGGGTACGGCGTACCTTTAAGAATTTAGCCATGGGTACGCCGTACACACCACCGACGGACCGTCACTCCTCGACACTCCAGCCTTCCCTCCCTTCGCTGCTCACTGCCGCTGCTGTGAGGGGAGGAGAGCGCCGCGTTCGCCTCTCCTACCCCTCAGTGTCTTCCTTCAATTCAGCGCCAGCCCGTGAGCCAATCAGAGCTCGCGGACCGGCAGCCAAGGCTGGCGGACCGCGAGCTTTGATTGGCTCACGGATCGGTGCTGAATTGAAGGAAGACACCCGCACCGCCTCCGGAGACTGAGGGGCAGGAGAGGCGCAGGCTGCGCTCTCCTCCCCTCACACACACACAGGACAGCAGCAGCAGGGGAAGGGGGGCATGTATACCTGGCACTGGGGGCATATCTGGCACTGGGGGCATATCTGACACTGAGGACATATCTGGCACTGGGGGGACATGTGTATCTGGAACTGGGGGGTATTTCTGTATCTGGCACTGGGGGCATATCTGGCACTGTGGGGGCATTTCTGTATCTGGCACTGTGGGGCAATGTATATCTGACACAGTGGGGGCATTTGTGTATCTGGCACTGTGAGGCAATGTTTATCTTGCACTCTGGGGGCATTTGTGTATCTGGCACTGTGGGGCAATGTATATCTGGCACTGTGAGGTAATGTATATCTGGCACTGTGAGGTAATGTATATCTGGCACTGTGGGGCAACGTGTATCTGACACTATTCGGGTCATATGTGTATCTGCCTCTCCCCTCATATGTGTATCACACCCCCATTTTCATTAGCCATGCCCCATGTGGCATTTGGCCACACCCATTTTTTGGCACGCGCGCCTTAGGCGCGCGCACACTGTACCTTTAACACATTTTTTCTACTTGCACCACTGGGCTTAATGTATAGAAAGGGCACTACTGTGTGGTCTAATGTGAATAAAGAGCAATATGGTGTAGTGTAATGTGAATAAGGAGCAATTCAGTGTGATGTAATGTGAATAAGGGGCACTACTGTATATGTAATGTATATAAGGTAAAGTGGTACAACTGTCTGATGTATCATGTATAAGGGACACTATTGCATGATAAAATGTGAATAAAGTTGCACTACTGTGTGTGCAATCTGAATTGGGGGTACTATTGTGAGGCCATACCCCTTCCCAGCAAGAACACGCCCCTTTTTGGGCTGTGCGTCGAATGTGCGCACTGTTCCAATTTAAAATATAGGGGGTAGGATAACCAAAATGAGGACTGTGATGGGTGAAGGGTGATGGTGCTGGGAAAGGAGTGCAGGGTCAGAGGCGGAACTAGCGGCGGTGCTGGGGGGCACCAGCCAAAATCTTGCCTAGGGCATCATATTGGTTAGGGCCGGCTCTGTATGCAATAACATATTAACTGTGAATGTGAGCTTGCAAGCAGTCATACTAACATCAGTACAGAATACGCTGAATACTAATGCTGTCTATCTGATAGGCTTTCTAATCTGGTCATGTTGGATCAATGGGTTATAAACTATCACCATCACTAACATAATCAGGTATATTCAATTGAGGTCGAATCCATTGCGACATACATTTGTTGGAATGGTTCTGACAAGGGCTATTCAATGCCCATCTCAATTCGACTTTAAAAAAGTTGCATTGAGATGAGAGACCGGTGAGGGGGGAGAGCCGCGGGCAGACGGAGGAGAGCAGCGCTGCAGAAGGATGTCTCACAGCCGCCAGACCTCACGGCAGCGTCCACCCGGCTCCAGCAAGCGGGACCTCACTTGCTGGAGCTGGGTGGACGCAGCCGTGAGCGGCGGCTATGGCACATCCTCCTGCAGCGCTGTGCTGTAGCACTGCTGTCCCCCGTCTGCCCGGGGCTCTCCCCGTGTCCTCCTCTCAGGTTCCTCATCTCGGTTCAACTTTTTTTTAAGACGAACTGAGATGGTCAGAAACAAGGCCAAAACCTGTCGAATTTGGCCCCGTTTCCCTCTATACCGCCAATTCACGTACTATTCGACAAGTCGAATTCCCCGACTTGTCGAATTAAAATGCTGGGGACTGAATAGGTCGGGACCCCTTCGACCTGAAAAAGTCGAAAACTGACGTCTTTTCGACAAGACGGCCGTTTCGACCTTAATTGAATATACCCCAATAACTCTTTTGCTTCATGTTGGATGAATGGATTTTAATTCATTGCCATTGCCATTACTAACCAATGGACTTTAACTCATCACCATTACTGCAAATAACATCGAATATACAATAGAAGTGGTTGTGATAATAATCACAATAGTGATATAATTTTAATTTTTAATTGAATCACCGGCAGTGTGGTATATTTAATAATGTATTGTATGTATGTATTATATGTATTAAATGTTTTACATTTATTTTATTGAGTCAGGCAGCGCATAATTTTTTCTTTTTATCTGGTGTGTATAGTAGGAGGTTCAGTGACCTCTGTTAATGAAGCAGCAGCTTTGACTCTATACAACTGCAGGAGCATGCATTGTCAGTGCCTGAGGATTGCATTATTGTAATATTCTTTGATCTAGGTTTTTTCTTGTCTGGCAGCATGGCCTTGCTGATGAGGGAGGTGCTGCACGAGTGAGAGGTACCATACGTCAGTCTGTCTTTATACAAGTAATATGTCTGTCTGTGCATATGTGTCCTCTCCGGAATCCCAAATGACTGATTGCCGGGCCGCCGTAGAATCAGATAAAGGAGAAATGGAATCAAGATGGAATTTGGTAGCAGTGACACTGAATTAACCTTCTAAAACCAGATGCATTCATGTCCTGCTGGCCATACTACCGTCCTCTTCCCTCTACCATTTTCTTAGTCAATCATTCGATCATTATTATGGTCCACAGCTCCCCTATTGATTATCATTTTCGGAATCAAACAATTAAATTAAATTAACTCACATCCTTCCTTCCTTTACCTGCATTCCATTCCATACATACTCCACCACCCTCAGGCCTCTGATCTAATTCTTGATTAACGAAAACATTTTCTACAGGGTCATATAGTTTATTAAACTATCCTGTCTGCCAATGCAGTGTCACTCTGTTTCCTTGATGTGCCATGTTTGAAGTTGATCACACAGTCAGCATAAAATAAAGTATTAAAATTGTAAAAGAAAATTCCACAAAAATCTGCACTCATTTCTATTTGTATGTATTTAGGGAGACAGTGGGGCTGATAGTTGTAGAGATGTATACAACCATGTGACTCTGGTAACATAGCACTGGTATTAGCCCCTCCCCTTCACAGAATAGGTTCTTGAACATTTTCAGCCTCAGGCCCATGTGACCCTTAATCTGGGTCTGGATCCATGCAAATTAATTATGAGCCCATTACAGACATGGGCTTCACACAAGAAATCCACAACTAGCCTCACTAATGAGCAGATGACTATACAGTATATAAAGGAAATTAAAATAAATTGTGGTCAATGTGCATTCCAAGGTCAAGGCAGGCAGAAAAGATCCACAAATATTAAATGGAATGGAACATGATGACAAGCAAATTATCAGAGACAGGGATAAGATGGGTCAGTATTGAGCCTAGTGGAGCTGCCTGCCGAGTCATGGAACCTAGCAATATTACTGACTGATATTGGCCTCAAAGTGGTATGCACCATGACTCCAAACCATGTCCACCTTTAACTAAAACCCAGGGCCGGTGCTAGGGTGTTCGGCGCCCCCCTGCAAACTATAAATTTGCGCCCTCCCATATTCGCGCCGGGAAAAGGGGTGTGGGCTCACAAGTAAGGGGCATGGCCACACAATAGTACCCCCATTTAAAATTACGCCACAATGTAGCACAATCTTATTCCTCTTATACATAATGCCCCACCCGTAGTAGTAGCGTCATATGTAATGCACCCCAGTAGTAGTAGCATCCTTATACATAATGCCCCCCAGTAGTAGTAGTATCCTTATACATAATGCCCCCCAGTAGTAGTAGTATCCTTATACATAATGCCCCCCCAGTAGTAGTAGCATCCTTATATGTAGTGCACCCCCAGTAGTAGTATCGTCCTTATACGTAATGCCCCCCCAGTAGTAGTAGCGTCATTACGCGTAATGCCCCCCAGTAGTAGTAGCGTCCTTATACGTAGTGCACCCCCAGTAGTAGTAGCATCCTTATATGTAGTGCGCCCCCAGTAGTAGTAGCATCCTTATATGTAGTGCGCCCCCAGTAGTAGAAGCGTCCTTATACGTAATTCCCCCCTAGTAGTAGTATCGTCCTTATACGTAATGCCCCCCAGTAGTAGTAGCGTCATTACGCGTAATGCCCCCCAGTAGTAGTAGCGTCCTTATACGTAATTCCCCCCTAGTAGTAGTATCGTCCTTATACGTAATGCCCCCCCAGTAGTAGTAGCGTCATTACGCGTAATGCCCCCCAGTAGTAGTAGCCTCCTTATACGTAGTGCACCCCCAGTAGTAGAAGCGTCCTTATACGTAATTCCCCCCTAGTAGTAGTATCGTCCTTATACGTAATGGCCCCCCCAGTAGTAGCGTTGTTTCACAAAATGCCCCCCCAGTAGTAGTAGCGTCCTTACATGTAATGCCCCCCCCCCCAGTAATTGCGTCATTATACGTAATGCCCCCCCAGTACTACCATCCATAAAGTGCGCGTACACAGACATACCTCACACACACACACACACACACACATATATACACACACATACACACCGTATGCACACACACACCCACCATATACACACACTTCTCTCTCATCCTCTACTTACCTAAGCCAGTCTCCCTGGGTACAGCAGCCTGGTCCGTGTAGCCCCGCCCCCTTCTGGACCGTTTAGCTCCGCCCCCTTCCGTCCCGTACACAGCCGCTGCCACACAGGTGAGGGGTGGGGAGGGAGGAGGCTTTTCACGCTGCAGGCTCCGCTGCTAGTGACTGTCACAGTCATACAGTGACAGACACAGCAGCAGCAGCAGCAGGGGGGCCAGGACGGCGCAGCAGGGAAGGAATGCAGAGCAGGGGGAGCGCCTCTCCGTCCCAGCGCCTACCTGCACTGCATCCCTTCGCTGAGCGGGTAGCGCCGGGCCTGCTCAAACCTAATCGAAGTACTCACACATCATCTCTGTGCTTACTTCTTATCTAAGCTTAAGCTTACAACAGCAAGTAGCCATGGACTCTAGGGGCAGTATTCAATTCTTTTCACCCTCTTACACACCTATTCTGTTTCTGCCGAAGGGCATGGTATAATAATTTCAGCTTGCTACCCCCTGGGGTAGCGAGGGCGCCCAACCCTTTATGCAGCTAAAACCGGATTACTATGGGCGCAATATGCACGATTACGGAGATCACTTTAGAAAGGAGATTGGGAATGATATATCATTTGAATACCCCCCTTAGGGTTTGAAGCACTGAAAATAACTTAAAATAAAAAAATAGCTACAGTATGCCTCTTGTTTCCGCCAAACTGTTTGGAAGTAATAAAAACAAAGTTTTCTACGTATGAAATATAATTGCAGTTGCATACATTATTTTATTGCTCCTTCTCTTTTAAGCATTTCATTGCACTGCTGTTATGTGACAATTTTATATAACTGTCCTCCACTAGATACAGCAAATATAATGAACACATCCAGATGCTGAATAATAGTTAAGTAATGATGCTATGAACAGTAACATAATTTAGTAAAAATCTTTCATTTCTCTTGTGCTCTACCAGATTTGTTACAATAAAAGGATCCAAAAATATAACAGAAATACTTAAGTAGCCCCATACAACTTGCCAATCATCAGAACGTTTAGAGAACTACAGACAAAGGCAAATTGATGCTCATAAACTAGGAGGTAAATATACAAAACATGGCTGACTTTACACTAATTTATGCTAATTTATACAGTACACACGCACACTGCATGGACATGTTTCTGAATACATGAGTCTACGCCGCAGTCTACCCACCATTAATACATTGAAAGCAACATGAACATTTGCTGGCTGACAACACAAATGCACAGTTGCCATAGAGAAAACTGGTTACAGATGGAAACATAGCCCCCGAGGCTTACAGTTTACAGTCTCCACAAGAGACTGGCACATACTGTATTTCAAAATCTAGCATTTACAGTACATTATGTTGAATACATGAATATGGTGTCCCAGCAGAAATAAACCTTTCCAAAAAGAGTAAAATAAAGTAAAAACTAACTTTTACAGGCATCAGAATTGAAGAGGAGAAAAAAATAAATTTAGAATCCTACTAGGACATTTTGTCACTCAACCAAAATGTGCACCCCAGGGTTACAAGTCAGGACATTTAGCAGAGTACTAAAGGAAATATACAGAGTAGTCAAATGTGGGAATTGTTTTTGCATACGTGTTGAGTACTGGCTTATCGATTAACAAGGAACTAAAGGCACCCATACACCAGAGATGTACTGGGGCAATGTCCCGATCCGCCATTGTCTAGGTTGGGGAATCGAGAATATTTAACATGTTGAAAAATCTAGATTGACCGATCCCGACCATTCTTTGGGTCAGGATCAGGGAATTGTGGTACTGTTCTTTAATCGGAATCAGGGAGAGATTGCCGATCATCGCTGGGCGCCAATTGGCAGATCCAGCTAGTGGATTGACAGTGCAGTCGAGTCGGGGAATCGGGGCAACGCGGGCGGTGATGTTTGTCGGCCATAACTTACTGTAAACTTGTGCATTTAGGAGTTGGAGATTCAGCCTACAGTATTGATTACATTTGAAAAGACGGTGATCTGATCTCTGACATGCGCCTCCTTTTCCTATTCACTACAACAGGACTTGAGAAGGTGCCTAAACTACTGCACTCATACATTCTCCTGAACGATGTAAAACGGGATGCAGTCAAGATCCTGCCGGATGGAATCCCAGCGGTCGGAATACTGACACCGGAATCCCGACCAGCACAATCTCAACATATTCTCCCTCTGTGGGTGTCCACGACACCCACAGAGGGAGAATAAATTAGTGTGCCGAGCTTAGCTAGGCACTGTGCCCGCAAGGGGCTGCGTTGCGCTCGTACCCCTGTCGGGATTGTGCTGGTCGGGATTCCGGTGTCGGTATTCCGACCGCCGGGATCCTGTCCGGCGGGATCTCGTACTGATCCCTGTAAAATACGCAGGGCCACAGATGCATCTGCAGAAATAAATGTGGATCTTCGCCTGTATTCAGAGTTGGCTGCATCTATATGGGCACACTGCCCTTATCTGTTTCTGAAAGTAGTCATCAGCGGGCATTTACGCTATCCTCATCGTTGGTGCAAGCAGCTGTCTCAAATAAAATGTATACCTACATATACTCACTTCGGATTAGCCCACAATTCTGTCTATATGCCCACAGAACACTTTTTCTTCATACGTAAGCACTGTTTCCACCCATTTGCAAGTGGATGAGATGCATATGACTCATTTCAGAAATGCAATAAATGTACCAATAAACTATAATTTATCTTAAATAAAATATTGATATAGATCTCTCCCCATTACTGAACAGTGTCAGATTCTTACCTACCAGCATCTGCTATATACAATATATGCATTGCTCCAGTACTTTATATGCACAAGTGCAGTTACTGTCTGCTTAGTGCATTCCAAGGTGCGCAGCTACATTCAGGGATGCATCTACTCATTGGCCAGGATGGCACTCGCCAGGGGCGGCAGCCGAGCAGGGGGCACCGTCCCAACGGTGCCACCCTCGGCCAATGGGTGGAATCCCTTAAGCCGTAGTGTCTGGCAATACCTGCTGTGCCGAGCTGCTGTGCATTGCCTGGGATGGAGGGTGGAGGATCGCTCAGCAGGCAGGAGCTGGCTCTGGTGTCAGGCACCACAATGCACTACAGGGATGAAACTGAAAATAAACTACAGCTCCCAGCAACCCTTGCTGTTGGGAGCTCCCGGTGGCAAGGGCTGCTGGGAGCTGTATTTTTTTTTCTGTTTCTTCACGTAGTTCGGTGCGGTGCTGGACACCAGCGCCAGTTCCTGCTTGCAGAGTGTTCCTCTGCCCTCCATCCCATGCAGCTCGGCACAGCAGGTATTGCCAGACACTACTGCTATCTGCTGGGATGTTGTGGGGTGGGGATTAGGGCTATGTGCTGTTTCGGGAGGTTATGTATGTGCTGGGAGTGGGGGGAGACTACTACTATGTGCTAAGGGCGGACTACAGCTATGTGCTGGGAGGGGGATGGGGACTATGGCTATGTGCTGGGAGGGGGATGGGGACTATGGCTATGTGCTTGGGGAGGTAACGGGCTGTGTAAAGGGAAGGGAACTATGGCTATCTATGTTGGCAGGGAACTATTGTTATGTGATGGGAGGGGGTGGGGACTACTGTATGACTGCCTTGGGAGAGGTGGAGACTACGGCTATTGCTTGGGCAGGAGGGGGCTATGGCTATTTACTTGGAGGGGACTATGGCTTTGTGCTGGGAGGGGGATGGGGACTATTACTATATGACTGTGGGGGCATATCTGGCACTGCGGGGGCTTATCTGGCACTGTGGAGGCATATGTGTATCTGGCACTATGGAGGCATATATAGAACCGTGGAAGCACATCTGGCACTGTGGGGGCATATCTGGAGCTGTGGGGGCATGTGTATCTGGCAATGTGGGGGCATATCTGGCAATGTGGGGGCATATCTGGCAACGTGGTGGCATATCTGTATCTGGCACTGTGGGGGCATATCTAGCACTGTGGGAGCATATCTGGCACTGTGGGGGCATATCTAGCAACATGTGGGCATATCTGGCACTATGGGGGCACGTGTGTATCTGTCACTCTGAGGGCATATGTGTATCTGGCACTGAGGGGGCATATGTGTATCTGGCACTATTGGGGGCATATGTGTATCTGGAACTGTAGTATTGGGGTCATATGTGTATCATGCCCCCATTTTCATTGGCCATGCCCCATGTGCCACACCCATTTTTTGGGGTACCACTAAGATTTTTTTCCAACTTGCACCACTGGGTAGTGCGCTGCACTGCACTTCTTTGCACTACTATTTGATAATACTACCTGGCCTTGGGTGGCATTGCGTCCTCAGCCAGGCCAGGCACTGCTGATGTCTCCTCAGTGTTTGTTGAATATACAGAATCCTAATTTATACCAGGAGACCCTTGAAACTGTAGGCATCCCATATTGGATAAAATTGCAATTTTCACTATCTTAATTTGCCTCTGCTTTAATTTCTCTGCACACTTATTTAGAATCCAGTTTTAAATATTTTGAGCTCAGATGTATCCAATTCAACACATCTGAATATAGGAGTTTTGTGAATAATTTACAATCAATATTTTCACGCATTTGGATGCGGAGGTGTTTTACATATTCGTCTATATGTTTTGTGCTTTTTCTGTGTATCATATCTATTATATTACATAGAATTAAAAGTTAAGTTTTATATAAATTTGTATTTCAAGCATGCCCCAACACAGAGTCTTTCTTTCCTTCTTCCGCCCTACAGTCTCCTCAGTGTTATAAGAATTAATGTGTGGGCATAATGAGTAAAGGGAACTGCTACTGTGTGGGAATGATGTGTATAAGGGTTACTACTGTGTAGCGTAATTTGAATTGGTGGCACTATTGTATGGTCATACTCATTCCCCTTTCCCACAAGATCATGTCCATTTTTTGCACATGCACCTTCCCTATGTCAAATATGGGGGGTGCCAGTCCCTTACTTTGCCAGGGGCGCTCGGACCCCTAGATACACCCCTGGTTACATTCCAGTTCTTAGATCTTTCCCGTTCTAAGTCAGTCAGTGAGTAGGATTGGAGCTTTGTGGGTACAATTGAAAACGGTGATAACTATCCGAAGTGCTATCTAGCCACTCCCTGATTGTGTATGGAGATTCCAAACTTCATAGTAGTAGCATCATTATGCAGTTGTATACACTTGTACACCTGAGATACATCTAGTGCAAATGTTACCATTTTTGAGCTTCTTGAGACCTACCAATAGACATAAGTGAGCTTTTTTTTGTGTGCAGCTATTGTTATGTAGACACTGAGTCGCCAATTGCTATCCTATATTTCCATCTGGATGCCACATGAATTAAAACAGTTATAGGATAGCGCTGTGAAGGACAGAGTGGAATGACTTGTGGGGGTAAATTTACTAAAGCTTCTAAAACAGAAAATTGGGGATATTGACTATAGCAACCGGATGCTGTCTATCATTTTCTAAAAGGCAATAGAGAAATGATAGACAGCGTCTGAGTGGTTGCTATAGGCAACATCACCAATTCTCTGTTTTAGAAGCTTTAGTAAATTTACCCCTCGGTGTACAAAAAAAACAATAATTTGGCTAAATCCAAATGTAAATTGTGGTATAATGCACATATCTCCTATGCTCAGGCTGGTAAAAATAGTAGTGACCTTTCTTATTTAGCCAACTCAGCCTCTAGCTCACTAAAGTTGGCCATACTTTAGATTGACTTTAGGGACGATTGCATGATTTCGATGCATCGTAACAATATATTGGCCCTCATTCTGAGTTGTTCGCTCGCAAGCGGATTTTAGCAGATTTGCTCATGCTAAGCCGCCGCCTACTGGGAGTGAATCTTAGCATCTTAAAATTGCGACCGATGTATTCGCAATATTGCGATTACACACCTCGTAGCAGTTTCTGAGTAGCTCCAGGCTTACTCGGCATCTGCGATCAGTTCAGTGCTTGTCGTTCCTGGTTTGACGTCACAAACACACCCAGCGTTCGCCCAGACACTCCTCCGTTCCTCCGGCCACTCCTGCGTTTTTTCCGGAAACGGTAGCGTTTTTTCCCACACGCCCATAAAACGGCCTGTTTCCGCCCAGTAACACCCATTTCCTGTCAATCACATTACGATCGCCAGAACGATGAAAATGCCGTGAGTAAAATTCCTAAGTGCATAGCAAATTTACTTGGCGCAGTCGCAGTGCGGACATTGCGCATGCGCATTAAGCGGAAAATCGCTGCGATGCGAAGATTTTTACCGAGCGAACAACTCGGAATGAGGGCCATTGTTAGTAAAAGTGCAAATCGTGTCCCTGTCACTAGTGATAATGATCCGAGTGGTCCTGCGGGTCGTTTGTTGTTTCTGTTGTTTCTTCAGATCTTACCTGCGGCATGTAAGAGCTGAAGCTATCGTTAACAACAGCATACATCTGGATGCGATCACTCCTCAGATCTTTAGCAAGATTTTAAAGATCTATTTTTATGTGTATGTACTATATCATGAGTCCAGGGCTGCTGGGGACTTTAAGGGAAATTGTTAGTGACATTGCTCGTTTGTGAGTCATTCTAATGTATGGCCAGCTTTACTGTCCTCAAAATTATGGATCAACAGGGGTTTACATGTTCCATGACACAAGACATTGCAGACAAGGGGGTAAATTTACTAAGGTGGGAGATGTTTAGAACTGGTGATGTTGCCCATAGCAACCAATCAGATTGTATCTATTATCTTCTAGAATCAACTAGACAAATGTTAAGTAGAATCTGATTGGTTACTATGGGCAACATCACCAGTTCTAAAAACTCCCACCTTAGTAAATTTACCCCAAGGTCTACACTCATTTTCATAGTGTTTCTAACTCAGGTCCAGTATTCCATTCTAGTTATAGTAGTACATTAGTGGGGGCTTCCTTCACTCTCCCTTTACTGATGATATGTTGGCCAAGGCAATTAAATCATTGCCCAGTGGCAAATCATCTGGTGTAGCCGGTGTTCCAGGTTGAGCTTTATAAAACAAATACTTTAATTTTTTTGTTTGAATGTGAGGCCCTTATAAGTACAAGAATGTCTGAGGCCCTTATAAGTATACTCCATAAGCTGGGGAAGGACACTCTTCACCCCATTTCTTAATGCCCTATCTCCCTTCTATCTACGACTGGACATTGTGAAAATTCCGACAACCAGGCTTAACCACTTGCCTGGCATTTTCGCATCAGATGTGACGACGCCAGGTTGGGCATTCCGTGACACGGTCGCATGACTGCGACCAATCAGAAACGACCACTGTGTAGCTGCTGGAAGCAGCTGTCACTCCTGGCCCCTCTGTTTCCTTGTTCCCCTCCCCCCAGTGTCTACCCTGCTGCTGATCACTGCTGACCTGGCATTGCCCCCCCCCCCCCTCCCCCGTGGCTGCAAAGATTAGCAGCCGCTAGGGAAATCTAATAGTAGCAGCCTTTACCTTCTCTGTGTACTCCGAAGGCTGCAGAGAGGAGCAGCTGCCAGAAAATGCAAGTTTGCGATGGTTTCAATGTTCCAGTATAACAACCATTGATGTTTAACTGATGTTCATAAAAACATTTGTCCGTTTTTTTTGTTTCTTTTTTAAAGAAAATTGTTTTGGATATGTTTTAAATAGCTGTTTTTAGCCTAATTCAGTCATACCTACCCCAGACAATTTCTCAGGGTTTTTTTGGAAAATATTAGCCAGTTGGTTAATAAGGTTATAGATAAGGTTATACATTCAGATCAAACTGGATTTATGTCTGCAAAATCTACCTTGATAAATCTTAGGTGTTTATATTCACACCTTTACTTATACTATCCCGCTGGCCCTAAAGTAGTTGTTGTGTCTTGAAATGCAGCAAAGGCATTTGATTTAGTTGTATGGTTGTACATATGGAAGGTGCTGACTCACTTCGGTGTGGGCCCTTCCTTCTCGAGGTGGTTTCAGTTACTGTTCTCTAAGCCAGCAGCAGTGGTAACTGTTAATGGCTTTGTCACAGGTTTCTTTTCTCTGATTAGGGGTACTCAGCATGGTTGAAGCTCTCACTTCTCCTGTCCGCAATGGCAAATGATCCCCTAACATGTGCTATAAGGGCTGATGATCCTTTCCATGGCTTAGGGGGGTATCCAATTAGCCATGATTAATTACGACAGCTAGTTGTGTCACCAGGGGCTATACTATTAGCCCCAGACATCGCAAGATATGGCTTATCAATTATATTGTTTCACCCGCCTCAGGCAGGTGAAACCAAAACCCTGGAAACAGCCCCGTTTTCAGTTGAAACACACTGAACCTGTGTGTTTTCGGGAGAGAATGTATTTTTTCTTTTTTTTTTACAGGCGACCAAATTGAAAGCCCGAAAATATAAAATATGGGTGAAACATTGTGAAAAATCTCTGTTTTTCATGCCCGGTGTTTCTTCACCTTTAATTGGATACCCCCCTTAGTAGTCTATAATAGAGTGGAGAAGATAGCTCTAGTCTATACAGTACGAAAGGCTCTGCCTCACCCCACCGCACGTCACTGGATGATATGCTACAATCCTTGTGGAACCCTGTATTGTTATGCACACCAGTGCCAGCAGGAAAGTACTGGTGTCAGAACTGTTATGCACTCCAGTGTCTGCAGGAATGTACTGGTGTTTGAACTGTTATGCAAAACAGATGGACTCACAGACAAACTGGGGGATATGACATAACGTACACAGAAGGTGATAGGGTAACAAAATACACACAAAGTGAACAGAGAAGCCCAGAGGCTAAGGAACTGGGTATCTCCCTTGTATTAGAACTGCTAAGATGGAAAAAGCAAGATGTTGTGTTTTAATACGTAGAGTACCCGAAATGCTGTTGCTAAGGGCAACAGCAAAACCCTAAAGGGTTACCAACGGGTGTGGCAGTAAACTCCTTGGTCAGAGATGGAATGATAGACACAAGGAGAATCTCCACAATCCAAATTCTCACTTGCAGTGCACAGGTTTTAGCTTACTGCCACTAAACTGACCCCTGACACCTAGCACAGTGAGACAGGATTAGACAGGCAAGTCTTAGAATACAGCCGCAAACTTGCTAAGTTCACAGAGTAGTAACAGAACCCCAGCAAGCTAAACGACTGACTCCAGTCTTACTGCTAGGTCTGGATTGGCAGAGTGTAATACCAAATTCCCAGGCCTATTTGCAGTAAGCAACAAACAAATACAAAGCTACACAGTACTGGCTAACGTTCATGAACTGACTAACCAACAAAGATTCAGCAGCATCTGCTTACCCTGAAAAGAGGCCTTATAAAGCAGGTGCTGTCCACGCCCCACTCAGACCTCACAGACTGTGAGCACAAAAACCAGCACCGGATCCCCTGCCGTGCACAGAGCCTATAACCACTGCACAGCAAAAGACCCGAACCGGAGTATCAGCTGCGCTCAGGTTACTCCACTAGCACTTGTCTCCCGGTTGCCATGACGACGTGGCAGCACAGGGCAGGAGACCCTAACAGTACCCC
The DNA here is from genome assembly GCF_028390025.1 of Pseudophryne corroboree. Lineage (NCBI taxonomy): Eukaryota > Metazoa > Chordata > Amphibia > Anura > Myobatrachidae > Pseudophryne > Pseudophryne corroboree. The sequence continues at coordinate 592,485,700 of NC_086446.1, read as the reverse complement.
CCCTCTGATGAGGGGTCAAAGAACCCCTACCACCGGGTTTATCGGGGAACTGCGAGAAGAAAGAGCGTATCAGTCTGGGGGCATGAAGATCACAACTGCGCACCCACGACCGCTCCTCCGGGCCATACCCCTTCCAGTGCACCAAAAATGACAGCCGACCCCAAACCACCTTGGAGTCAAGAATCCTTTCAACAACAAACTCCCTCTGGCCACGTATCAGAAGAGGGGAAGGTCTTCCACTGGTAGAAGGATTACTAATCGCCCATTTTAAAAGGGAACAATGAAATGTTTTATTGATACCCAAAGAACGGGGCAGATCTAACTGAAATGCCACCGGATTGATAACCCTGGTGATCTTATAAGGGCCGATGAACCGGGGCCCTAACTTATGAGATGGCTGTCTCAACTTCAAATTCTTGGTAGACAACCAGACGAAGTCTCCTAATTTGAAGCTGCAGGGTCTTTTCCGCTTATCAAAAACCCTTTTGGTCACTAATGACACAGACACAAGGGCTTTCTTCACTTTCCGCCAAATACCTCTAAGGACCGAAACCACAGAGGAACCACCAGGCGTGGAGTCCACGGGGTCAAAAGAATTGGCCTTAGGATGATGCCCATACACACAAAGGAAGGGAGAGATCCCTGTAGCAGAGTGAGCCGCGTTGTTATAGGCAAACTCCGCCATGGACAGATGAGCAACCCAGTCAGTCTGACACTTGGAGACATAACACCTGAGGAACTGCTCCAAGGACTGGTTCACCCTTTCAGTCTGCCCATTAGACTGCGGATGGTAGCCTGACGACAAGCTGACAGAAATCTGGAGATCGGAACAAAATGCCCTCCAGAATTTGGCCACAAACTGGGATCCGCGGTCAGAGACCACATCAAGTGGCAACCCGTGGAGACGCACAACATGCAGCATAAATAATTCAGACAGGCGTCTGGCTGATGGCAGCCCAACCAGTGGAACGAAGTGCGCCATCTTCGAAAACCTGTCAACGACAACCCAGATGGCTGTCATCCCCGAGGATTTGGGCAAGTCCACCACAAAATCCATTGAAATGTGGGTCCATGGCTTAGATGGGATAGAGAGTGGATGTAATGGGCCAACAGGAACCCCTCTAGGAGTCTTATTTCGGGCACAGATGTCACATGCCCGAACCCACTGATCCACATCCTTAGCCACCGAGGGCCACCACACCGCCCTAGATAGCAACTCCCGAGTTCTGGCAATACCCGGGTGACCTGCCGACTTCTTGGCATGGAATTCCAGGAACACTCGCTGTCTTAACCTAGGAGGCACAAACAAAAGACCTACCGGAAGGTCTGGAGGAGCCTGCTCCTGTGCTCTAAGGACTAATGATAAGAGGTCCTGGGTAATGCCCACTTTAATACATGATGGGGAAACAATGGGCAACGGCTCCTCGGTGGTCTCCTGGATTGGAGCAAAACTCTGCGAGAGCGCATCAGCCTTGATGTTTTTTGACCCAGGGCGATATGTTATCAAAAAATTAAAGCGAGCAAAAAACAAAGCCCATCGTGCCTGCCTGGCATTGAGACGCTTCGCTGGCTCTAAATATGCCAGATTCTTATGGTCAGTGAGAATTGAGACCACAAACTTAGCCCCCTCAAGCCAGTGTCTCCACTCCTCGAGTGCATCCTTAATAGCCAACAATTCCCGGTTACCCACGTCATAATTCATCTCGGCAGGCGAAAATTTACGGGAAAAGTAAGCACAGGGATGAAGGCGATTATCAGACACTCCCATCTGAGAAAGCACTGCCCCAATACCCATCTCAGAGGCATCCACCTCCACCACAAAAGGACGCTCTGGATCTGGGTGTCGCAGCACCTTGGCCGAAACAAATGCCCTTTTGAGACGGGCAAAAGCCGCTTTAGCCTCACAAGACCAGTGAGCAACATCCGCCCCTTTCTTAGTGAGTGCCACTAAGGGCGCCACTATAGACGAAAATCCAGCGATAAATCGTCTATAAAAATTCGCAAAGCCCAGGAAACGCTGAAGCGCCTTCAAACTAGTGGGCTGCACCCAATCCAGGACTGCCTGTACCTTGGAACCCTCCATTTGGAAACCTTCTGGGGAGATAATATATCCTAGAAATGCGATTTGCTGAACTTCAAATTCGCACTTCTCCAGCTTTGCCCCAAGCCGGTGGTCTCTGAGTTTCTGGAGGACTAAGCGTACATGCTTCCGATGTTCCTCCAGGGAATGGGAGAAGATTAGGATGTCATCTAAGTATACAACTAAGAATCTATCCAAATATTCCCTGAGCACATCATTCATGAAATCCTGGAAGACTGCCGGGGCATTACAGAGCCCAAAAGGCATCACCAAATATTCATAATGCCCTGAGTGGGTATTAAAGGCAGTCTTCCATTCATCCCCCTCTCTTATTCGGATTAGATTGTACGCACCGCGTAGGTCAATCTTAGAAAAAATGGTGGCAGTACGAAGCTGGTCAAACAAGACCGAAATGAGAGGCAGTGGGTATGAGTTTTTAATCGTGATACGGTTCAATTCCCTGAAGTCGATGCAGGGTCGCAACGAACCGTCCTTTTTACCCACGAAGAAGAACCCCGACCCAACTGGAGACTGTGAAGGTCTGATAAATCCCTTAGCCAAGTTCTCCTGAATGTACTCTGCCATAGCCTGAGTCTCAGGACGTGACAGGGAGTACAACCTGCTCTTGGGAAGCTTAGCATTTGGCAACAAATCAATGGCACAGTCATAGGGGCGATGGGGAGGTAGTACCTCTGCAACTTTTTTGGAGAACACGTCCGCAAAATCTGCATAACACCCTGGCAATCCTGGCAAACTTAGCTGCGAGAGCCTGACTGGAAGGCTCAAGCAACTCCTGAAACAATCAGTAGCCCAACTAAGAATCTCCCCAGAGACCCAGTCAAATTGAGGATTGTGGGCCCTTAACCAGGGTAACCCCAACACCAATGGGGCAAAAGTACAGACAGTCACATAAAAGGACAATTTTTCAGAGTGTGGTGCTCCAATAAACAAAGAAATCTGGCTAGTGCAAGAGGTAATTTTACCTTGGGATAATGGTTCCCCGTTTAACCCACAAATCTCAATTTCCGATGCCAAGGGTACTAAGGGAACAGAGTGTTTCAGGGCGAATTGGCGGTCCATAAAAACCCCGTCGGCCCCACTGTCCACAAAGGCCTCAGTCTTGACAGTTTGACCGAGGATCTTCAAGGTCACCGGAATGATAAAAGTCTTCTTGGGAAATTCTGACTTCTGGCCTGACAGGATATTTCCCATCACCCTCAGGCCCTGAAGTTTTCCGGCTTTTCTGGGCATGATACTACCACATGACCTTTATTCCCACAGTACAAACACAACCCCTGCTGTCTCCTCCGCGTCTTCTCACGCGAGGAGAGGCGGGTAGCCCCAATCTGCATAGGCTCCTCAGAAAATTCCTCAGAGTCTGAGGTTCCCTTGGGAAGGAAGGAAATCTCAGTCTCCCTTTCAAGCCTACGCTCTCTCAGCCGTCTATCCACCCGGATGGATAACTGCATGAGCTGATCCAAGCTATCAGGCAAGGGATATTGTACCAGTTGGTCCTTTATCTGGTTAGAAAGACCTCTTCGGTACTGGTGTCTCAGGGCTGGGTCATTCCACTGGGTATCATGGGCCAACCTCCGAAACTCCGTACAGTAAACCTCAACTGGCCTGCGCCCTTGCTTAAGGATCGAAATCTGAGCCTCGGCTGAGGCCGTCTTGTCAGGGTCATCATACAACATGCCCAGTGCCGTAAAAAAAGCATCAACACTTTTAAGCGACGGACAGTCAGGCTGCAACCCATATGCCCAGACCTGTGGGTCTCCTTGTAGCAAGGAAATCACTATGCCCACCCGCTGAATCTCCGACCCAGAAGACTGAGGCCTAAGCCGGAAGTATAGCTTGCAGCTCTCCTTGAAACAAAAGAACTGCGAGCGATCTCCAGAAAAACGATCCGGGAGATTTACTTTCGGCTCCTTAACCCCTGCAGGTGCTGCTGCTGCGGGAGCTCCGCCAGCAGCCTGGGAGGTGTGCATTTTAATGGACAAATCATTAAATTGTCGAGTCAGGACCTGCACCTGATCGACCACCTGTTGCAACGTATTTTGAGGGGTATGCTCCATATTCCCACAAAATTTCAACAGGAGTATTAGGCTGCTGAATATGTTATGCACACCAGTGCCAGCAGGAAAGTACTGGTGTCAGAACTGTTATGCACTCCAGTGTCTGCAGGAATGTACTGGTGTTTGAACTGTTATGCAAAACAGATGGACTCACAGACAAACTGGGGGATATGACATAACGTACACAGAAGGTGATAGGGTAACAAAATACACACAAAGTGAACAGAGAAGCCCAGAGGCTAAGGAACTGGGTATCTCCCTTGTATTAGAACTGCTAAGATGGAAAAAGCAAGATGTTGTGTTTTAATACGTAGAGTACCCGAAATGCTGTTGCTAAGGGCACCAGCAAAACCCTAAAGGTTTACCAACGGGTGTGGCAGTAAACTCCTTGGTCAGAGATGGAATGATAGACACAAGGAGAATCTCCACAGTCCAAATTCTCACTTGCAGTGCACAGGTTTTAGCTTACTGCCACTAAACTGACCCCTGACACCTAGCACAGTGAGACAGGATTAGACAGGCAAGTCTTAGAATACAGCCGCAAACTTGCTAAGTTCACAGAGTAGTAACAGAACCCCAGCAAGCTAAACGACTGACTCCAGTCTTACTGCTAGGTCTGGATTGGCAGAGTGTAATACCAAATTCCCAGGCCTATTTGCAGTAAGCAACAAACAAATACAAAGCTACACAGTACTGGCTAACGTTCATGAACTGACTAACCAACAAAGATTCAGCAGCATCTGCTTACCCTGAAAAGAGGCCTTATAAAGCAGGTGCTGTCCACGCCCCACTCAGACCTCACAGACTGTGAGCACAAAAACCAGCACCGGATCCCCTGCCGTGCACAGAGCCTATAACCACTGCACAGCAAAAGACCCGAACCGGAGTATCAGCTGCGCTCAGGTTACTCCACTAGCACTTGTCTCCCGGTTGCCATGACGACGTGGCAGCACAGGGCAGGAGACCCTAACATGTATTTTATATGCCTAACCTCCTCTCTGTAGTTAATCAATTTGGCTGCTTTTCTGGCATTTGAATTAATTGGTATAAATCTAGTTTTTTCCCACTTTTTTTTCCCTTCCAAGTGACTCTGCCATTTGTAATTGCCTGCACTCTCCCTTACACTGAGTAAATCAATTTTGCTATTTGGAGAATGTCATTTCCCACAGTATGAAACATAATTTTCGACTGACTTTTCGATAGCCTCAGATTGACTTTCATGTAACCAAGTCTTATGTATTAAAGATGGGGAGGGTTAATCTTGTAAAGTGGTCATTCAACCAAGATACCTCTATGTGCATCAACAATCCCCAGTATTTTCACCCTCCCATGTCTTCCACCAAATTAATAATAACAACATATTTTCATTGGAATGGAGTGATGAGAGCCCATATAGCTTGCTAGATGCTGTGTAGGACCCCGAATGAAGGGTGTGTGGTGCTACCTGACTTGAGATTTTATTACCTAGCAGCTCAGCTAACACAGCTCAAGATTGAGTTCTACCAGAAGGTGATGGAATGCTTCCAGAGACAATGATTTCTCAGGTGGGTCTTTGTCATACTCCCTTGCATTTTTTCTTGGTCTCTGGAACATTCTGTGGCTGTCCCACATTATTGATACAAGCAAGAAAGTTGTGGCTTGCCTCCCAGACATATTTTGCTGATCCCCCCATTGCCCCTGGTTCCCCGCTATGGGATAATCCTGGCTTTCCAGAACTGCTGAATCTGGAGGGTGACCGCCTCTGGCATACATATGGGATAGTGTCTTTTGGTCACCATTATGGTAATGGTCCTCTGGCTAGTTTGGTGCATCTCCAGTGAACTTTTTCAGTTATCTGTGTCCCTGTTGTCGCTACCTTCAGCTCCAGCATGCGATATGTACACAATATGCTGAGCTTCCTCCACAGCTAGCTTCTTCTCCCCTTTGAATTAATATGCAGACATTAGATAGTTTCCTGAATTTACTCCTATTTTCTCTAAATCTGAGAAATCATACTTTTAATAGAGGCTAACCACTCAGGCTCCCTTGCTGGGACCTGCACTAACATAGTGCAATCCTGATTACATGGAATGGGATCATCCTGAGAGGATATATCCTCTGCAGCATATGATACAGAGTCCCTGGACATAGCTTAGTGGAGACCACAAACACTCCACATACACACAGAGAAGGGGCAAACAGAGTTTTTACCCTAAGAATGGCAAGAGAGACACAGAGATTGGAGCCAACCCACACACAGCGCTTCAGGATATAGGGAAACCCTTATCCAGTGCTTACTGTGCACCTTAATAGGTTGCACAGTTCATATATCCCATCCTTCTACAACCCCCTGGTACCGTTTAAGATAGCTGGAGTTGATTTGGAGGGACAGTTCTCACTAACAGCGCTTCTGCAGGCAGGAAAATGGCGCTGAACACTGCTGGGTCTGCTCTGAGGAGAAGCTCCGCCCCCTTTCATGGCGCTGTCTTCCCGCTCTTCTGAAAATTATACTGGCCAGAGGAATTGTGCTGGCAGCGATCCTGGGACCCTGACAGGTTTGGAGGTCAGTGCCGCACCATGTACCGCTGAGCCCCGGAGCGCAGCTAGTACTGTGCTCCATACCCTGTTGCTGCCATCTTCACACCGGGTACCTGCTTGCCAGGGGAGCTGGTGACTAACTCACCACAGATCTTCTGGCTCTGTAAGGGGGTCGCAGCATGCTGCTGGGGTGAGCAATCCCCTGTGGCAGGGAACGTTCGATCCCCTCAGGAGCTCAGTGTCCTGTCAGCGGAGATAGTGGCTCAGACCCCGCAGGGCAGACACTACTCCCCTACTTAGTCCCTCGAAGCAGGGAGGCTGTTGCCAGCAGCCTCCCTGTGCCTAAACTCTATTAACAATAATAAAACTAAAAGAACTCCTATGGAGCTTCCCTAGCTGTGACCGGCTCCTCCGGGCACATTTTCTAAACTGAGTCTGGTAGGAGGGGTGTAGAGGGAGGAGCCAGCCCACACTCTCAAACTTTTAAAGTGCCAGTGGCTCCTAGTTGACCCATCTATACCCCATGGTACTAATATGGACCCCAGCATCCTCTACGGACTACGAGAAAAGGATTTACCGGTAGGTAATTACAATCCTATTTATTGGCTGCAGGACTGATAACTTGTAGTGTAGTCTTTGTACCAAATGGATATTGGGTGATTAATATTGGGCTCTTGCTCTCAGGTCTTCCTGAAGAACAACTGCATCAATAAGGTTTCTAAGTATTAATGTTTATCCCCCAAAGAGTTTACAAGTCTCCAGTTAGACTAGGCAAACTGGGGAGGACAGACTCCAATCGTGCTAAATGTGGTACTTCTAATGCAGACTATTCTTATCTCCTCTAGGCTTGTCCGGATATCCCACTTTTTTGGTCTGCAGTTACAGACTGCAAGAGAATGGGGGTACACAGAGGTTAAAGTGAGCCGGAACGTGGAGGAACTGCCAAGTTCCAATTGGAGACGGAATGCAGTTACCAAGAATGTGAGCCCAGAGCCGCATGGGGATGCAGGGCGCCCGCTGAGGTTGTGTTACCAGCGTGCCGGCTCCTTCCCCTCAGCGGCAGCCGGAGCTCACTCCTGAGATCTGGCTGTGTGCGGTGCTGTGGGAGAGATGAGTTCTGAGCAGTGGGCGCCAGGCAGAGGTCAGCAGCAGTCCAGAAGCAGGAGCGGGGCTAGTGAGTATTGTGTGTGGTTTTTTTTTGTGAAGTGGTGCTACTAGGGGGCAGCTCTAATAGGGGGCATCTGTACTGGGGGCAGCTCTAATATGGGGCATCTGTACTGGGGGCAATTCTACTAGGGGGCATATGTACTGGGGGCAGCTCTACTAGGGGGCATCTGTACTGGCAGTGGGGCATCTGTACTGGGGGCATAACTGCAGGGGGCATCTGTACTGAGGGCATAACTACAGGGGACATCTGTACTGGGGGCATCTCTACAGGGGGCAGCTCTACTGGGGGCATCTGTACTGGGGGCATAACTACAAGGGGCATCTGTACTGGGGGCATAACTATAGGGGCATATCTACAGGGGGCATCTGTACTGGGGCAAAACTACAGGGGGCATCTGTACTGGGGGCATCTCTAAAGGGGGCATCTTTACTGGGGGCATAACTACATGGGACATCTGTACTGGGGGCAGCTCTACTGGGGGCATAACTACAGGGGGCATCTGTACTGGGGGCATAACTACAAGGGGCATCTGTACTGGGGGTGTCTGTACTGGGGGCAGCTCTACTAGGAACATAACTACAGGGGGCTTTTGTACTGGGGGCATCTCTACAGGGGGCATCTGTACTGGGGGCATAACTACATGGGACATCTGTACTGGGAGCAGCTCTACTGGGGGCATAACTACAGGGGGCATCTGTACTGGGGGTGTCTGTACTGGGGGCAGCTCTACTAGGGACATAACTACAGGGGGCATTTGTACTGGGGGCATAAATACAGGGGGCATCTGTACTGGGGGCATCTTTACTGGGGGCATAACTACATGGGACATCTGTACTGGGAGCAGCTCTACTGGGGGCATAACTACAGGGGGCATCTGTACTGGGGGCATAACTACAGGGGGCATCTGTACTGGGGGCAGCTCTACTGGGGGCATAACTACAGGGGGCATCTGTACTGGGGGCATAACTACAAGGGGCATCTGTACTGGGGGTGTCTGTACTGGGGGCAGCTCTACTAGGAACATAACTACAGGGGGCTTTTGTACTGGGGGCATCTCTACAGGGGGCATCTGTACTGGGGGCATAACTACATGGGACATCTGTACTGGGAGCAGCTCTACTGGGGGCATAACTACAGGGGGCATCTGTACTGGGGGCATAACTACAGGGGGCATCTGTACTGGGGGTGTCTGTACTGGGGGCAGCTCTACTAGGGACATAACTACAGGGGGCATTTGTACTGGGGGCATAACTACAGGGGGCATCTGTACTGGGGGCATCTTTACTGGGGGCATAACTACATGGGACATCTGTACTGGGAGCAGCTCTACTGGGGGCATAACTACAGGGGGCATCTGTACTGGGGGCATAACTACAGGGGGCATCTGTACTGGGGGTGTCTGTACTGGGGGCAGCTCTACTAGGGACATAACTACAGGGGGCATTTGTACTGGGGGCATAACTACAAGGGGCATCTGTACTGGGGGCATCTTTACTGGGGGCATCTCGACAGGGGGCATCTGTACTGGAGGCATCACTACAGGAGGCATCTCTACAGGGGTCATAACTATTGGGGCCAATACTACACGGGGCATCACCACTGGGGGCCATATGTACTACGGGCTCTACATAAAGGGCACTACAACTGTGGGCACTACTACTACAGTGGGCATTGCATAAGGGGCACTACTACTGAGGGCATTGTATAAGGGTTGCTATTGCTGTGGTCATTATATGTATTTGGGGTGCTACTACTGTGAGCTTTGTGTATAAGGGGCACTAATGTGTGTAATAACATAAGATTGTGCTACTGTGCGCCATAATTTGAATTGGTCATACTATTGGGTGACCATGCCCCTTTATTTTTTTAGACCACTTCCCTTTATTTTTAGACCACACCCTTTTTGTGGTGAGCGCAATACCTTTAGAGCTGGGGCACTGGGGTGGGGGGTGAGTTCCACCATCTCTCCAGGACCACTTTAAGCACTGGGGGTACGTATCCCTATTTATCATCCTCGATTGGGTATTTTTGGGATTGGTATGGATGACTTTATGCCCTCTGCTCTCCCATAATATGTTAATAATTTATGTATACTTGCTCAGTTTGCAGCCAGATTATAGGGCTTATCATATATACTTACTTTTGATGCACTTTGTCCTTTTTCATGTATGTAGACTTTTCTATCTGTCTATCTGGCCTATATCTGGCCTATATATGGCCTATGCTAATTATCTGGGCTTATCCAAAAAATCAGCTGTGCCCCAAATCTTTTCACGGCTAAAGTAGCGGCAGTGCTACAGTGCATACATGACTGTGGGCTCATGCATGCACGACCTTCGACGCAAGGAGCAGTGGTGGAGGGGTCCAAACGGATCACCCTGTGCAACTGGAACACCCTTGCATAGGGGACTGCAGTCAGGTTCCAAAAATATTGTATTTTGGGAGCTTGATGAATTTGAGTCCCCATACAAGTTTATGAAAACAGCAGGGCAGATTGGGAGTGAAAGGTAAGCAGGAGATATCCATGATAATGGCACTAACAATTTATACAAAAGTACAGATGTAGCCATGTACATGCTGGCTACATCCGTGCCTGCCCACACCCCAGCGATCGCATGGCGCGGGCATGTCCGTGATGCGCACACATCATAGACACATGCCACATTTGCATGAACGGGAGCGTCTTTGCACTGCCTCTATCCGCGCCAGCAGTGCATGTTTGTGATGTAGTCACGCTAGATGAGCGTGGCAACATCTATAGTTGAAAATGTTAATTTTCACCTGCTTTTCTATAAATTAAGTGGTGATGAGTAGACACCTATGTCTGGTTGTATATATATATATATATATATATTAGTGATGAGCGGATTCGGTTTTACTCGGTTTTACTCGGTTTTACTCGGTTCTCAAAACGGCATCTTATTGGCTCACGGATGTCACGTGTTTTGGATAGCCAATAAGATGCCGTTTTGAGAACCGAGTAAAACCGAGTAAAACCGAACCTCGCTCATCACTAATATATATATATATATATATACCGTATATACTCGAGTATAAGTCGACACGAATATAAGCCGAGGCACCTAATTCTACCACAAAAACCTGGGAAAACGTATTGACTCGAGTATAAGCCTAGGGTGGGAAATGCAGCTCTAGCCGTACACAGCCCTCAGTGCCAGATATACCCTCATACTGCCAGATATGCCCCCACAGTGCCAGATATGCCCTCATACTGCCAGATATGCCCCACAGTACCTGATGTGCCAGATATGCCCTCATGCTGCCAAATATGCCCCACAGTGCCAGATGTGCCAGATATGCCCTCATGCTGCCAAATATGCCCCACAGTGCCAGATGTGCCAGATATGCCCTCATGCTGCCAGATATGCCCTCATGCTGCCAGATATGCCCCTCATGCTGCCACATATGCCCCACAGTGCCAGATGTGCCAGATATGCCCTCATGCTGCCAGATATGCCCTCATGCTGCCACATATGCCCCACAGTGCCAGATGTGCCAGATATGCCCTCATGCTGCCAGATATGCCCCTCATGCTGCCAGATATGCCCCACAGTGCCAGATATGCCCTCATGCTGCCAGGTATGCCCCTCATGCTGCCAGATATGCCCCTCATGCTGCCACATATGCCCCTCATGCTGCCACATATGCCCCCTCCCCCAGTGCCTGTTACTTATCCCTCCGTCGATCCCGCGCTGTCCTCTGAAGGAGGGACACGGAGCTCACAGCGCGCGCCTCTCCTGTGTCCCTCCTGCATCTCCGGCGGCCGTGGCGGGTCTATTAAAGGAAGTGCCGGTTCGTGATCAGAGGTCACGAACGGGTACTTCCTTTAATAGACCAGCCGCTGCCACCGGAGATGCAGGAGGGACACAGGAGAGGCGCGCGCTGTGCACTCCGTGTCCCTCCTTTACACTGCTCTGCCTGTCACACTGCACTGCCACTGACTCGAGTATAAGCCGAGGTGGCTTTTTCAGCACAAAAAACTTGCTGAAAAAGTCGGCTTATACTCAAGTATATATATATATGTTTATTTGTTATTATAATATACACACTTCAGGTTCATCTGGTCAATATTACTGTTTTGATCTTTTAGAAATGTCTCAGTATCTTTATTGACAATTTGTATGCATGTATATATAATTATGACTCACTGGTGCACTTTGTTTTGCATTGTATATTTATTGTATTTACTTGTTTGAAAAAGCAATAAAAATCCAAAATGGAAAAAAAAAAAAATATAGATATAGGAATCTATTTGTATAAATTCTTCAAATGAAGATGCGTCAGAATAACCTAAATGAGCTGCAGACCTTACATTCTTCTATCCTAGCAGAAGAGTATGTATTTTTCCTGATGAGAGGGGGTTAGTTAAGCACTCCCAAGTGTGTCTTAAGGTTGCTCAGAGCGGTGCATTAGTGATCCGGAGAGGATGGTCACGCCCACCCACACAGAAGGATGGAGACTTATGGTGGTATGCACTCAGGGGGGAGGGCAATGGCTGCACTGGGTGGGCTGGCACCCAGATACGGTGATGGTTACATACTATTACTTTACAACACCTTATATGCTGGCTTCTAGCAACTGGAATTATTTACAGTAGCCAAGTTTTCTCTTCTTAACCTTTCAAACAATGAAAATAAAAAGAAAAGAAAGTAAAAATGAGCAATAAAATCCTTAAAGTAAATCCAATGAAAAAATATTCTAATCTGTTTGGATATCTAAAGGCCTCCACTTGCCTTCTCATTATGTGGTGCTTTTGAAGGTCCAAATTCACGATCATGTGTTTCTTCTAGATGAAATATAAAAAGTGGCCTGACTAGTAGTCAGTGTGCTGGCTCCAGAATTTAAAACTTTACTTACTTCTAAATTTGTGATATTAACCACTATTATTTTTAAAGGATACAACATTGATTTAGAACCCTTCCATCACTGAAAGGGTTGTACTTCTCAACACAATCTACTGGTGCCTGCTGCAGAAAATATAAAAGATAAGAAATCCTTATTTACTTCTACTGCTTTTTATAAAAGATACATTAATATCTGTGTTGATCTGTTGATAATAAAAATATAAGCTCTGCAAAAGTACTGCACTCACAATTTGGTTAAGCCAAGACTAATGCTAGGTAGTACACACCTGAAAGATGAGACGATCCGAGTGAAAAATCATTCTTGGGAATATGGGAAGCGTACACTCAAGTGAATTATTGTTCCATCCTGACTATCTGTCCTCAAAATTGTCATGGCGATATTGTGTCTCCATATACTGTACAATGTGTACAAATAAAATAATAATAATGGGCTGGATAGAACAAACATACAGGAAGAGAAATTAAATATGTCCCACTCTAGGTGTTACAGAGAGAGACCTGTGATAATAATGCTATCTCCAGTTAGCATTAATAGGGCCTTCCTTTGGTTCCTGACTCCTACACAGGCTTCTGTGCCTGCTGGCAGTGAAGGCTTTGTTCAGATCTGGCCCCTATGATCAGCCATGTGTGTCTGATAGACATGCAGGCTGATGACTGCGTAAAAAAATAACAAAAATAAAGTTCGAAAACATAGTAACATAGTTAATGAGCTTGAAAAATTACAATTTGTCCAATGAGTTCAACCTGTATAAAAGATCTTACACTGTTCTGTGTATAACTATAGTTTTACTATAACGACTCAGGTGAAGTTATGTTTTTAGTCTAGTTGAACTTGACAACTATAATGCATACTGTTATAAAATACATTCATTTTAAATGCAATATCCTTCAATATATTTTTCAGTTAGAAATTTATCTAATCCATTTTTAAACATATTGACTGAGTCTGCAATTACTACCTTCTCTGGCAGAGAATTCCAAATCCTTACTGCCCTTAACCACTTGCCTGGCATGGTCGCATCAGATGCGACCATGCCTGCAAGTGCTCTATCTGACCTGGTCGCATAGGATGCGACCAGTCAGATAGAGAGTGTTAGCAGCGGCAGTTAGTTAGAAAGTTAGAAACTTCCCTCCACTGCTGCTGTCAGAGGGACAATCTCCCCCACTGATCTCCCCCACTGATTGCCGTGCTGCCGGTCATTGCTGATCGGTCAGCACGGCAGGATCCCCCCCTCCAGCGGCTACAGACAATGGCAGCCGCTGGGGAGAGTAAATGAACCCTCCCAAGCCACCCCCTGCACACCTGCAGGCTGTCCGGCTTTCAAATTGAAAGCCGCGATAGTCGCGATGTTCCCGATGTTCCTATGGTCGCGATGTTCATGATCGATGTTTCGATGTTTGGAAAAATATTTAAAAAATAAAAAAAATATTAACTAAGATCATTTGGGATAGGGTTAAAGTCATGTTCTTCACCTAATTCACTCATAAAAAAAACGTCAATTTCGGAGGGGTTTACTGGCGAAATAAATCGTCAGTTAAGTGGTTAAGGGGGGTACACACGGAGAGAATCTGACTAGATTGCTTAGAAATCAAGCACGGATCTCTTCATGTGCATGCCCCACAGCTATAGCGATGCGCGGCCCCGCGCGGTGCTATCGCCGTTACTAGATTGGCCTGATGCAGACACAATCTAGTACATATGACTGGATTGCTTAGAAATTAAGCGCTGTGTGCTGAGCGGGGGAGAGATGTCTGCTGAGCGGTCCATGTATAGTCCCTTTATATATTTGTAAATATTAATAATGGGCCTTATTCAGACCTGATCGCAGCAGTAAAATTGTTCTTTAATGGGCAAAACCATGGGGGTCATTCCGAACCATTCGCTCGCTGCGTTTTAACGCAGCAGAGCGAATGGGTCCCTGCTGCGCATGCGCAGGCGCCGTAGTTCACCTGCGCCGTAGTGCGCCCGCGCCTGCGGGACGGCCGAAGGCCGTAGCAGGATAGACAGGCAGAGGCGATCGATGGGCGGGAGGGGGCGTGGCCTGACCGAATGGGGGGCGGGCCGCAGCGGCTGCGTGACATCATACACAGCCGCTGCGGGCCAGGGAGTGAGGAGTAGCTCCCGGACAGCATGCTAAAGCTGCGTTGGCCGGGAGTTACTCCTGAAGTGCAAAGGCATCGCCGCTGTGCGATGCCTTTGCACTTCTGCGAGGGGGGGGGGGCGGACTGACATGCGGGGCGGACTAGCCCCGTGCTGGGCGTCCCCCCGCAGTCAGGAAAGATGATCGTAGCTGTGCAAAATTTTGCACAGCTACGATCACCTCGGAATGACCCCCTATGTGCACTGCAGGTGGGGCAAATATAACATGTACAGAGAGAGTTAGATTTGAGTGGGGTGTGTTTAAACTGAAATCTAAATTGCCATGTAAATATAAAGCAGCCAGTATTTACCCTGCACAGAAACAAAATAACCCACCCAAATCTAACTCTCTCTTCACATGTTATATCTGCCAAACCTGCAGTGTACATGGTTTTGCCCATTAGAGAACAATTTTGCTTCTGCGATCAGGTCTGAATTAGGCCCTATGTCGCCTCTTAAATGTCTCTTTTCTAGTGTAAACATATCTAACCTAGTAACCTTTCCTCATAATCCAGTGCCTCTAACCCTTTAATCAATTTTGTAGCTCGCCTCTGAACCCTTTCAAGTTCTAAGAGATCTTTTTTATAGTGTGGTGCCCAGAATTGTACACAATGGCCCTCATTCCGAGTTGTTTGATCGCTAGTTGCTTTTAGCAGCATTACAAACGCTAGGCCACCGCCCTCTGGGAGTGTATCTTAGCTTAGAAGAATAGCGAACGAAAGGTTAGCAGAACTGCTACTAAATAATTCCCTGCAGTTTCTGAGTAGCTCCAGACCTAATCCTAGACTGCGATCACCTCCGTTTAGTTCCTGGTTTGACGTCACAAACACGCCCTGCTTTCGGCCAGCCACTCCACCGTTTCTCCAGCCACTCCTGCGTTTTTACCTGGCACGCCTGCGTTTTTTAGCACACTCCCTGAAAACGCTGAGTTGCCGCCCAGAAACACCCACTTCCTGTCAATCATACTACGATCACTCGAGCGATGAAAAAACGGCGCTCGAGCTTGGGTAAAACTACAAACTTTTGTGTGAAAGTACTTAGCGCATGCGCGCTGCGTACCATGCGCAGAATTTCTGTTTTTTCACTGGATCGCTGCGCTGCGAAAATTGGCAACGAGTGATCAACTCGGAATGACCACCAATATTCAATATGCGGCCTTACCAATGATTTATCTAGTGGCAGGATTACACTCTCATCCCATGTCTCGATTACCCGTTTTATGCATTATAATACCTTATTTGCCTTTGATGCTGCACTTTGGCATTGGATACTGTTGCTAAGTCTATTATCAATAAGCACCCCAAAACCTTTTTCTATTACAGTTTCCCCTACATTTTCCCCATTTAATTTGTTGGTTGCATGTTTATTTTTAGTCTCAAAGTGCATAACTTTAAATTTTTCTGTATTAAACCTCATTCTCCATTTAGCTGCCCAAATTTCCAGTTTAAATAAGTCATTCTGTATAGACTAAGCATCCATGTCTGAATTCATTACCCTATATAATTTTGTATTGTCTGCAAAAATTGACACTGCTTTTCAGACCCACTGCTAAGTCATTAATAAATATGTTGAACAGTAGTGGCCTGAGTATCGACCCTTGCGGCATTCCACTGAATACAGTGGCTGAGTTGGAAAACATCCCATTAACCACCACTTGCTGTTCCCTGCTATCCAGCCAATTACTTCCCCAAGTACAAATAGTGTTTCCTAGAACAAGCTCTCTTAATTTGAAGATCAGCCTCATGTGAGGCACTGTGTCAAAGGCTTTCGCAAAATCTAAATAGACCACATCCACTTTGTTTCCCTGGTCAAGATTATTGCTCACTTTATCATAGAAGCTAATTAAGCTAGTTTGACATGACCTGTCCCTCACAAAACCATGCTGGTTTCTATTAAAAACCTTGGAGATCTCCAAGTACTCCTGTATGCTATCCCTTAAATGACCTTCTAATATTTTCCCCACTATAGTTGTCAAATTTACTGGTCTATAGTTACCAGGATGAGTTTTAATTCTCTTAATTCCCTATACACCAGTCCATTGGTGCCATGCCTGATGTAATTGAATTATAGAAAATCAAATATAAAGGCCTTTCTAGTTCTGAGTTAAGCTCCATATGAACCCTTGGGTAAAGTCCAGTCGGACCAGGAGATTTATTTATCTTAATATTGCTTAGTATCTCCTAGACTACTTCCTCACTTAAATAAGTACTCAGCAACGGTACATTATTATTGCTTTTGTTGTGCACTACTCCCAACATCTTGTCCTCTCTATTAAACACTGATAAAAAAAAGTGTTCAATATTTCTGCTTTTTCTTTGTCATCATTAATCAAGACTCCCAACTCCCCTTTTAATGGTCCTATATTCTATTTTTTTAACCGTTTATATACTTACTTTTTTTAGGGTATTAAAAGTAATACCTGCACCCAGGGACCAGTGATCCGGTGAGGGCAGCTGGTCATATGATTGCTGTGCTCCTGCTGTGACCCCTGATGCAGTACCATGATGCTGTGGAGCCAGCATCTCACCTTACAGGACTAGGGTCCCAGCAGAGCACAGGATCAGATGATTGACTGCCCCCCTGGATCACCAATCACTAGCTGTAGGTAGAGTTGTGAGTGGGGGATTGCAGAGTGTGAGTGTGTGTGTGTGTGTGTGTGTGTGTGTGTGTGTGTGTGTGTGGGGGGGGGGTGTTTAGCCCATGGTAGTGGCAGCACCACATCCCATCTGCATCCAATATGCGGATTGTGATAAATATGCCCCTTTGTATTATGTAGAAGCTTGTTAGATAGTACCTGCTGCTGCACTGTATACTGTTGGTACATTATATTGAGAATGGATCTCATTCACAGTCAATCAGTTGTTGAATATGTTGTTACTACATTCCACTACACAAGAAAAAACAAAAGGGTTTTTCCCATACACCCAAAGGGCTATTAGTAACAAGACCTGTACGCTATATGATAATAGAGAATTTAGAGATCTTGGTTACATATATTTTGCATAATATATGTAACCAAGATCTCTACATTTTCTATTATCATATAATGTACAGGTCTTATTATGAATAGCCCTTAGGGTGTGTGGAAAAAAAACCTTTTGTTTTTTCTTGTCTAGAGTAACCCCCTCCCGCAGCACCTGAGGAATGTTACCAGAGCAGTTTGCCATTATATATTGCACTACATTACACTACTGCAGAATATTGAAGGGCTGAAGAAAGTAATAAGGGCTGAATACGGTGCTGAGGGGCTGAGGAAGGTAATAGGGGGCCAATGAAGGTATGAGGAGTGAGAATGGTGATGAGGGGTGAGGAAGGTGATAAGATGCAGAGGAAGGTGCTGAGGGGCAGAGGAAGGTGCTGAGGGGTACAGGAAGGAGACGAGGGCTAAGGAAGATAATGAGGGCTGTGGAAAGTAATGAGGTCTCAGGAAGGTAATGAGGGCTGAGTATGGTGTTATGAGGCAGAGGAAGGGGTTGAGAGGCTGAGGAAGGTGATGTAGGGCTCACCACCCCAACCTGCCTCACTGCCCCTGTACTCTTAAGGACAACCCCCTTTTATGTGGCCACACCCCCTTTCCTGGTGCGTGCGTGCCTTTGGATTGTGCAGTACACCCTAGAATGAACACTAAATCCCCTTACATTTTCCACACCCCCACATCCCACTTCAACCACTGTATGTACATATACACACATATATATACATTGGGCTTTCAAAAGAACATGACTCATGCACCATGTAGGTACAGTATGCAATGCTTTGGAATTTAATCTGTTATCAAGCAGGAGAGCAATATAGGAACAAGAGTGCAGGTGCACCATACACCATTAATATTATAACAACCATCATATCCGAGGTTCTTGCTATATATTTGCCAATATATGAGCCTGCCCACCTACTTCACAGTGACCTCATTGGACAGGTCCCTAACATTATAAACAAACACAGGGTGATATACAGTTGCAAGAAAAAGCATGTGAACCTTTTGGAATTTCCTGGATTTGTGCATAAATTGGTCATAAAATGTGTTCTGATCTTCATCTAAGTAACAACAATAGACAAACACAGTATGCTGAAACTAATACCACACAAACAGCATGTTCTCATGTTTTTATTGACCACATCATGTAAACATTCACAGTGCAGGGTGGACCTTTGTAAACCTTTGGATTTAATAACTGGTTGACCCTCTTTTGGCAGCAATAACCTCAACTAAATGTTTCCTATAGTTGCATATCAGATCTGCACAATGGTCATGGGGAATTTTGGACCATTCCCCTTTACAAAACTGTTTCAGTTCAGCAATATTCTTGGGTTGTCTGGTGTGAATCGCTCTCTTGAGGTCATGCCACAGCATTTCAATTGGGTTGAGGTCAGGAGTCTGACTGGGCCACTCCAGAAGGCGTATTTTCTTCTGTTGAAGCCATTCTGTTGTTGATTTACGTCTGTGCTTTGGGTCGTTGTCCTGTTGCATCACCCATCTTCTATTAAGCTTTAATTGGTGGACAGATGGCCTTAAGTTCTCCTGCAAAATGTTGTGATAAACCTGGGAATTAATTTTTCTGTCACTGAGAGCAATCTGTCCAGGTCCTGAGGCAGCAAAGCAGCCCCAAACCATGATGCCCCCTCCCCCAAACTTCACAGTTGGGATGAGGTTTTGATGTTGGTGTGCTGTGCCTTTTTTTTCTCCACACATAGTGTTGTGTGTTCCTTCCAAACAACTCAACTTTGGTTTCATCTGTCCACAGAATATTTTGCCAGTAGTGCTGTGAAACATTCAAGTGCTCTTTTGCAAACTTCAAACGTGCAGCAAAGTTTTGTTCTTTTGGACAGCAGTGGCTTCTTCCGTGGTATCCTCCCATGAACTCCATTCTTGTTCAGTGTTTTACGTATGGTAGATTCGTCAACAGAGATGTTAGCATGTGCCAGATATTTCTGTAAGTCTTTAGCTGACACTCTAGGATCCTTCTTCACCTGATTGAGCATTCTGCACTGTGCTCTTGCAGTCATCTTTACAGGATGCCCACTCCTAGGGAGAGTAGCAACAGTGCTGAACTTTCTCCATTTATAGACAATTTGTCTTACCGTGGACTGATGAACATCAAAGCTTTTAGAGATACTTTTGTAACCCTTTCCAGCTTTATGCAAGTCAACAAGTCTTAATTGTAGGTCTTCTGAGAGCTCTTTTCTGCAAGGCATGGTTCACATCAGGCAATGCTTCTTGAGAATTGCAAACTCAAAACTGGTGTGTGTTTTTTATAGGACAGGGCAGCTTTAACCAACACCTCCAATCTCATCTCATTGATTGGACTCCAGGTTGGTTGACTCCTGACTCAAATTAGCTCTTGGAGAAGTCATTAGCCTAGGGGTTCACATACATTGTCCACCCTGCACTGTGAATGTTTACATGGTGTGTTCAATAAAAACATGAGAAAATATAATTGTTTGTGTGGTATTAGTTTCAGCAGACTGTGTTTGTCTACTGTTGTGACTTAGATGAAAATCAGAACACATTTTATGACCAATTTATGCACAAATCCAGGAAATTCCAAAGGGTTCACATGCTTTTTATTGCAACTGTAGGTGTTAAAAAAAAATGGAAGGTCGTGATGGCCCAGAGTGGCCCAGTCAGAGCAATCCAAGGAGCCCCACACCCCAAAAGTTCACCCCCAAACTCACTTTCTATATAATTGAAAGGATCAACCCTATCGCTTTTGTGAGGGCCAGATTAACAATGTACAGATGTAGCTGCAGCTCCAGGTCCCTCACTGAAAACAGGCCCAGGTCTGCTGCAGTGCTAATAGTGTTGACAGAAAAAGCACCCCCTATTCGACTACAGTCAAAGCTCCGCTAACCCCTCCCAAGCCACCAGCAGCCATTCACAACCCACCTAGCTCTACCCCCTTGTCACCCTTAGCTCTGTCTCAGTAACCAGGTCCACAAAAAAGCTCCACCCCCAGACTGCAATAACCTCCACCCCCTGGTCTAACTGCAGCTGTGACTCTTTCCCAAAATTCTTCTCACATACCATCCGATGCTGTATCTCCACGGATCATTAAAGCTCCGCCCCCTGGTCCTTTTCCTTGTAAGTTTGACCATCATCTGAAGTTCCACCCTCCGCCATGCTAAGCTCCACCCTGGTTCTTTCTCTCCTGAGCACTGCAGTCAGCCGGAGCTGTAGCCCCTGGCCGTGGTAAGCTCTGCCCCCTGACCCTTCCTCTCCTGAGCATTGCTGTCACCCAGAGCTGTAACCCCTGGCTGTGGTAAGCTCCACCCCCCTGGACCTTCCTCTATTAGCCCACAGTCACCCTGCCTGAATGTGCTAAGCTCCGCCCACTTTACAGTTTGCTGCTTTGTGTCACCCCTGCTTAATTTGAAGTCCTAGACTCCTGCTGCTTCAGCTGCCATTCTTTTCCTCATTGACTGCTCTGGTGGTATCTGGTGGGAACATCGTGGCTGTAGGGGTTACTATTAAGGCACTGTTAGAGGAGAGCAGAATGTCAGGACAGGTAAAATATGTTTTTAATGAACCACATTTTTACCTCATTCAGACTGTTATTGTCAAGTTGCACACAGGATTTGTGCACGGGTGTTTGTGACACCTTTCAGGCAGGCGGCCCAACCTGGCAATATGCCAGTTTGGTGACGTAACCACTGACCTGTTTGGAGATGGCACTTGGAGATAATATGATCTCCAAGCGCTGCCTCTTCCTATGGTGTGAACTGGTCCCGAGTCGCATCGACCTGGCCTACCCATTCACACCGCACTATGAGCCCCTACCTCGCTCACTTTTTTTAATTGGAGATCTTATTGGATACCCCATAAAAATTATTGGTGAAAAATCGCAAAAAACTCCTGTTTCCTGCTCCCGATGTTTCATTGCGGGTAATTGCGTATCCTCCCATAGTGTGGGACTGTGATGTCCTGTGTATTTTGTGGTGGTTGTTGGGAGTTCTTTGTATCCTAGGACACTCACTGTGGTGCTCTCTGTAACATACAGTGATCACTGGTGCTTTGTAATATACAGTATGTGGCCACTGGTGCTCTCTGTAATATATGTGGTCAGTGATGCTCTCTGTAATATATGGTGGTCAATGGTGCTCCCTGTAATATATGGTGGTCAGTGATGCTCTCTGTAATATACGTGGTCACTGGTGCTCTCTGTAATATATGGTGGTCAGTGATGCTCTCTGTAATACACGGTGGTCACTGGTGCTCTCTGTAATATATGTGGTTACTGGTGCTCTCTAACATATGGTGGTCATTGGTTCTTTCTATAATATACCATGGTCACTTATGCTCCCTGTAACATACAGTGGTCAGTGATGCTCTCTGTAACATACGTGGTCATTGGTGCTCTCTGCAATATACCATGGTCACCGGTGCTCCCTGTAATATACAGTGGTCAGTGAGGCTCTCTGTAATATATATGATCACTGGTGCTCTCTGTAATATACCATGGTCACTGGTGCTCCCTGTAACATACAGTGGTTAGTGATGCTGTCTGTAACATACGTGGTCACTGGTGCTCTCTGTAATATACGTGGTCACTGATGCTCCCTGTAATATACGGTGGTCAGTGATGCTCCCAGTAATATACAGTGGTCGGTGATGCTCTCTGTAACATACGTGTTCACTGGTGCTCTCTGTAATATATGTGGTCACTGATGCTCTCTGTGATATAAAGTGGCCAGTGATGCACTTCTACGTGATCACTGGTGGTCTATGTAATATACCATGGTCACTGGTGCTCCATTTAATATACAGTGGTCAGTGATGCTCTCTGTAACACACCTGGTCACTGGTGCGCTCTGTAATTTACGTGGTCACTGATGCTCCCTGTAGGATACGGAGGTCACTGGATTCCTCTGTACTATACGGTGGTCAATGATTCTCTCTGTAATATACATGGTCACTGGTGCTCTCTGTAATATATGGTGGTCACTTGTGATCTCTGTAATAGACGGTGGTCAGTGCTGCTCTCATTCGTGGTCACTGGTGGTCTCTGTAATATACCATAGTCACTGGTGCTCCCTGTAATATACAGTGGTCAGTGAGGCTCTCTGTAATATATGTGATCACTGATGCTCTCTGTAATATACCATGGTCACTGGTGCTCCCTGTAATATACGTGGTCACTGATGCTCCCTGTAATATACGGTGGTCAGTGATGCTCCCAGTAATATACAGTGGTCGGTGATGCTCTCTGTAACATACGTGTTCACTGGTGCTCTCTGTAATATATGTGGTCACTGATGCTCTCTGTGATATAAAGTGGCCAGTGATGCACTTCTACGTGATCACTGGTGGTCTATGTAATATACCATGGTCACTGGTGCTCCATTTAATATACAGTGGTCAGTGATGCTCTCTGTAACACACCTGGTCACTGGTGCGCTCTGTAATTTACGTGGTCACTGATGCTCCCTGTAGGATACGGAGGTCACTGGATTCCTCTGTACTATACGGTGGTCAATGATTCTCTCTGTAATATACATGGTCACTGGTGCTCTCTGTAATATATGGTGGTCACTTGTGATCTCTGTAATAGACGGTGGTCAGTGCTGCTCTCATTCGTGGTCACTGGTGGTCTCTGTAATATACCATAGTCACTGGTGCTCCCTGTAATATACAGTGGTCAGTGAGGCTCTCTGTAATATATGTGATCACTGATGCTCTCTGTAATATACCATGGTCACTGGTGCTCCCTGTAATATACAGTGGTCAGTGATGCTTTCTGTAATATACATGGTCACTGGTGCTTTCTGTAATATACGTTGTCGTCACTGATGCTCCTTGTAATATATGTGATCACTGATGCTCTCTGTTATATACACTGGTCTCTGGTGCTCTCTGTAATATACAGAGGTCACTGGTGCTCTCTGTAATATGTGGTGGTCACTGGTGCTCTCTGTAATATACAGTTGTCACTGGCGCTCTCTAATATACAGTGGTCACTGGTGCTCTCTGTAATATACAGTGGTCACTGGTGCTCTCTAATATACAGTGGTCACTGGTGCTCTCTGTTATATACAGTGGTCACTGCGGTGCTGTTTTTATTATATGTATTATACTAAACATTTAATCATACAAAGGTTCAAAATTAAGAACATTTGCAGAGAGTGTGATTTCAAGGCACAAAGGATTGATTTTTCAAAGGCTTAGTTTCACTTGCCATAAACGTAAAAAAAGGTAATACAAAAGAAAAATGTTTTAACTATCTCTAATAATAATAATAATAATAATAATATACACAAAAATCCTAATCAGTGACTTTTTCTATAAACATAAAATTTACCACTGGGTAGTGGTAACACTGATACAGTATCTGATGAAGGCTTCCCACAGCCTATTTAACTAGTATTGTTATGGTACTTGCACCGCCACATTACCTGTTCTGTTGGTGCCATCTCAGGATGGCATTGACAGTTGAAAACTTTTTTTTTATATATATATTTTTGAGATTTTTCAACTTAAATACTTATTTAAAAATGTATTTGTATCTTTTAACTAAAAAGTAAAACCAGAAGCTAAACCGGCTCATGCATGCACATCTGCAAAGCAGTACATTAACCTTTACCACGGGGTTGTAGTTACATTGCCGGCAGTTGGGATCCTGTCGGTCAGAATACAGACGCCAGAATCCGATCACTGACAATGCTGTCAGCTGGAATCCCAGCTAACAGGGGCTATTCCCACTTCTGGGTATCCACGACACCAATAGAGTGGGAATATATCATGTGGCGAGCGTAGCAAGCCACCTAGACCGCAAGGGGCTTCATTGCACCCACCTCCTTGCCGGCATTCTATCAGCCGGGATCCCGGCGTCGGTATACTTACTGCGAGGATCCCGGCTGCCGGCATCCCAAACCCAACCCTTTACCACCTTGGTGTAGTATTGTCATTGTGGTTATTTTTCTGAAAAGGCAACAGCTAAGCCCCCAAATGTATTAAGCTTTAACAAAAGTTAAAGTGGAGATGGATAAAGAATGATAAAGTACCAGCCAATCAGCTCCTAACTGTCATTTTTCAAACACAGCCTGTGACATGGCAGTTAGGAGCTGGTTCGCTGGTCAATTATCACTCTTTTTTTTTTTTTTTATACAGTATATTTATTGTTTTTTTTCCACAAAAGACATAGAAAAACAATGCAGTACAATACAAAGTGCAGATGAAATATATGCCTGGTACAGGTAGGCAACAGAGGGTAAGACTAAGCATTGAAAACCACCACTGACACAGTGGGTAAATTTAAACAGCGTGGGAAACCATGTCAATGCAGCTTCACAACAACAGTAGTACATATTGTCAAAAGTCCAGACCCAAAGTGCAATATACAGTATAAAATCTGCACACTAATACATACTAACGAAATTAATAATACAGCAACAGAGAAAGAAAAAGAGCAGAACAACAGAGACATGGATATGAATTAACAGGGAGGAGGAGGAGGAGGAGGGGGGGGTTGCAGATGCTAAAACCTGTGAAGCACGGCACACACATAAGTAGCGAAGGGACCATCCCGCTACGTGCCAATGGGAAGGGAACGAGTGTCACCTAGGGGCCAGAAGGGGATTATCACCAATAGAAATACATAATTTGCGATAAGAATCCCAACTAAGGGAGTCAAATATTTTTAGAACGTGGAGCTGTTGGGGAGATGGCAGAGAGTCAATATACGGTCCCCACTTCTTGTAGAAATGCAGAGCATTACGGTCAAGGTCTGGGAGAGTAGATTGACGCTCAAAATATAACGTAGTAGTAAGAAGGGACTTGAGGTTAGCAAGAGAGGGAGAAGTTCTATATATCCAATGATTTAAAATTAATTTCTTTCCCAGAGTCAGCAAAACATACAGAAACGGAACATAATGAGCTTAAGAGGGGGGTAAACACCAGGCTGTAGTGTTAAGGCCAAGGAGCGCTGCTGGGTCCAGAGGGAGCACAATCTGGAAAGTAGATCTTACATACCACAGTATCTTATTCCAGAACCTTTTAATCTTTGGACAGTTCCAGAAATTGTGCATAAAAAGGGCATTCGGTGCTTTACACTTGATACAGTGTCCAGAGTCTGTAGAGACCATATATTTATGCTGTCCTGGGGCAATATAAGCCCGATGTAAGAATTTAAAGTGGATTTCCTGAAGCTGAGCAGAATGCAGGGCTTTCAGGATAGAGGGGAGGGGGTAAAGGAAGCAGTTCACCTCCGGATCCCAGGACCACTCACTTGACCATTTAGATAACATAGGGCGCCAGAGAACATCAGGCTTGCTAGGTAACAAATCCTGGTACAACCAGCTGACTTTGTATGAAAGAGTCGGTAATGTGACCAATAAGGGGGACAGAGGGTCCATCCTCCGCTCGTGCACAGGAGGGATGGGGAGAGATTGTACAAAATGACGAACTTGGAGAAACATAAAGAAATCAGATGAGGGCACACCGTGTCTCTCGGCTAATTTCGCAAATGACAGCACAAGTCCACCCGGGTCAAATACGTCACGAATAAGGGCAATGCCCCTAGACTTCCACGCAAGGAATTTGGTATTGTCAAAAGGTGGAGTGAAACAGGGGTTTCCGCAAAAAGGAATAAAGGGGGAATATTCTGGGTTTCGGTGTAGAGCTTTGTTTATGGCTCCCCAAGAGCGGTAAGTATACCAAAAAAGAATATTAGAACGCGCCAGAGATGGGAGGAGGGTTTTTGGGGTGTGTAGCAGCGCTCTGAGATCAAAGGGATACACAAGATCTTGCTCTACATCATAATTAACATATGAGGAGGTGCCTAATAGCCAATCCAAGATATACCTAAAATTCACAGCCCGGAAGAATGCCAAGAGGTCAGGGACAGCCAGCCCACCCTTAGCGCGAGGAAGCTTAAGCTTAGGAAGGGAGATCCAAGATCTCTTATGGTTCCAAAGGCATTTAGAAAACAGTTTATCATATAACAATAAATCTTTGCTAGGGGGCTGGATAGGGATCATCTGGAGGAGATAAGAGATTTTAGGGAATACAATGCTCTTCAGGATGGCTACTCTCCCAAATAGAGAGACAGGTAGAGAGGACCAGGTGGACATCAACTGTGACACCTTGTTAAAAACCTCTGTATAGTTGGGCGAATATAAATCTGAGATATTTACTGGAAAATATATACCCAAATATTTAAGTTTCGTAGTATTCATCTGAAATTGAGTAAGGACAGGTGAGGAGGTGCGCGTACAAGCAGCCGGAGTGAGTGGGAAGAGTTCAGACTTGGAAGCATTAACACGGTACCCTGCAAAGGTACCAAACTCAGTAATGACTTGCATAATTGGTGGGATAGAGGTCTCAGGATTTGAAATAAAGAGGAGCATATCATCCGCGAATAAACTCACACGAAGCTCATGGTCACGGACCAGAACTCCAGAGTATCCGGGAAGGTTACGCAACTTAATAGCCAAGGGCTCTATGGCGATGGCAAATAAGAGTGGGGAGAGGGGGCAGCCCTGTCTGGTGCCCCTGTGAAGGGGAATGGGTGCAGATAAGTAGCCATTACACATAATACGGGAAGAGGAGGGGGGATATAAATTTCGGAGCATGTTGATCAGTTCCAGCGGAAACCCAAACCTCTCCAGCGTGGTGTGCAGGTGATCCCAAGTAACAAGGTCAAACGCCTTCTCCACGTCCAATGAAAGGACGTATTGGGGGTCTGGGTCTCCGCTGGAGTGCAACCAGCTAGCCGCTGCAAGAACTTTACGGATATTATTAGTGGAATGCCTACCCGAGATGAAACCGGTTTGATCCGGATGAATAATTGAGGGAAGCACTCCCTTTAATCTGTCAGCAATCATTTTTGTAAAAAGTTTATAGTCAACATTGAGGAGAAAAATGGGGCGGTAGGAGCCGGGGAGATGGGGATCCCTCCCGGGCTTGGGAAGAAGACGGACCAGAGCATCATTAAAGTATAAAGGGAGGGAGTGAGAGGTTAGAATTGCATTAAACACCAGAAACAAAATATCCAGCAGTTTAGGCTGGAGCATTTTATAGAATTCGCCAGAGAACCCATCAGGTCCAGGGGCTTTTAAGGGTTTTAAATGTTTGATAGCAGCCTCCACCTCCCGAGCAGTAATCGGGGAGCAGAAGCCCTCAGCAACCGAAGGCGGGATTTGAGGTAGGGAAACAGAATGCCAGAAAGAAGTTTTAGTGAGGACATCAACAGGGGAATGGGCATAAATGTCCGTGTAAAATTCTGAGAGGAGTTGCGCCATGTCTACAGACTTAGTAGCCAACGAGCTATCACCGCGTTTAAGCGACTGGATCACCGAGGAAGGCTCAGATCCCCGCAGAAGATTAGAAAGGAGACTGCCTGTTTTATTGCCAAATCTGTAAAAACGGTGGTTTTTGTGAAAGGTATGACGATCTCCTATTAGTGCTAATACAGTGTTAAATTGGGATTTACATTCTAAGTATGTTTTCTTTGAGGCAGGAGAGGGAGACTGTTTAAAATGTTTGTAAGCATCTGTTAAGCATCGTTGAGATGTTTTAAATTCAGAAAGAAACTGTTTCTTTCTCGAGGAAACATATTCCACAAGCCTACCCCGGAGAACTGCCTTGGAGGTTTGCCAAAACAATAAAGGATCAGTCTCAAAAGTGCTTGCATTATCCAGTCTGAACTCCTCCCAAAATGCCTCCAACCTATTCCGAAACTGCAATGAGGAGGTGAAGGAAGTCGGGAAACGCCAACACTTAAAAGAGCCGCGATCTAGCGAAGTAGTTAAGCAAACCCAGACCAAAGCATGATCAGAAAGGGATATCGTTTCCATCTGAGCCTCACTACTTTGAGGGATCAGAGAATCCAACAGCAATAAAAAATCAATTCTGGACAAGGTGTCATGGGCAGCCGAGAGACACGAGTACTCCCTATCAGTAGGGGGAAGGAGTCTCCAAGCATCAGTCAGATGTAATTGCTGAGCAAAGAAGGGGACACCTAGGGCAGGGGGAAGGCGTGCACGAGCGGAGGAATTCGAGTCCGTATAAGCGGAGACCACAACATTGAAGTCTCCGCCCACAATCATTGGGAGAGACATAAATGGGCACAATTTAGTAATAAGGCTCTTGAAAAATACCTTCGAAAAAGAATTTGGGGCATAAACAGTAAATAAAACATATTTGGTGTTATGAAGTAAAATCTCAAGAATAAGGAATCTACCAGCAGGATCACACAAAGAGGTGAGAACCTCTATATGCAGGTTGCGTTTAGCAAGGATAAGTACACCCCTCGCCTTAGAGAAGTAAGGAGCATCAGAAAGCACCTGCCAACCAAGGACACCCAGCTTTTGGGCCACCGGGGAAAGAAGGTGCGGTTCCTGCAAAAACATTAGATCCATATGCATTTTATTTAAATAAAGCAGTATTTTCTTCTGTTTGATGGGAGAGTGAATACCCCCCACGTTCCACGTACCCACTTTAATAGCAGACATAAGACATATGACTGGGGGCAATCACAAATGAAAACATCCTACACATCCCCTGATACAGATCCCCGACTTCTACACCAAAACATAAAAGACTATCTGAAGTCCATCGACTACCCTGTTCTTCCACCTTCGGAGCTTAACACATTGGAAGCCCCCTTCACTACCCAAGAGATAGACCGAGCCATCTCCTCTATGGCGTCGGGGAAAAGCCCTGGCCCCGACGGCTTCACTATCGCATACTATAAGGTGTTTAAAGATAGATTGCTCCCTCTCCTGCTCCGTGCATTTAACTCAATTTCAGCTGGCTCCCACTTCTCCCGTGACTCACTTGAGGCCCACGTATCGGTGATACCGAAACAGGGCAAAGACCCCTCGGCCTGCTCCAGCTACAGACCCATTTCCCTCCTCAAAGTAGACCTGAAAATCTATGCGAAGATTCTGGCAAACAGACTTAACGTATTGATCCCTCTCCTGGTCCATAGTGACCAGGTGGGTTTTGTGATAGGCCGAGAGGCCAAAGACAACACCACCAAACTCCTCAATCTTATTCACCTAGCGTCCCACAGCTCTATCCCCACCATTCTGCTCTCAACCGACGCCGAAAAGGCATTCGACAGGATCAGTTGGAAATTTATGGCAACCATTTTAGAACACATAGGTTTAGGTCCAAATGCACTCACATGGATAATGGCCCTATATGACTCCCCGACGGCAAGGGTTCGCGTAAATGGCACCCTGTCGGACCCATTTACCATAACCAGTGGCACCAGGCAGGGCTGCCCACTATCCCCCTTAATTTTCGTGCTATGTATTGAGGCCTTGGCCAGGTCCATTCGGGCTAACCAAGCTATCCAAGGCCTCACCGTAGGCGATGACGAATACAAACTGGCCTTATTTGCCGACGACCTCTTGGCCATAATATCACACCCCAATGACTCCCTCCCGCACCTAATGAAAGAACTAAACTTATTTGGACTCCTCTCCAATTTCAAAATTAATTATAATAAGTCGAATGCTCTTAACATTTCCGCTTCAGCAGACTCCGTTACAGCCCTTAAGCGCTCCTTTCCTTTCTCGTGGCAGCCTTCCCATATAACATACCTAGATGTTAAGTTGAGCGCTAAAGAGTCTCAAATATTCTCACTGAACTATCTACCCCTGGTGCGAACAATTCGGAATGACTACTCCAGATGGAATATGAAATTCCTATCCTAGTTCGGGAGGATAAACGTTGTCAAGATGAACACCCTCCCCAAATTATTATATGTAATGCAAACCCTCCCGATTCATGTTCCGGAGACCTGGTTTCGAACTATTACATCCCTGATCCAACAATTTGTCTGGCAGCGGAGGAGACCAAGGATTAGTCGCTCCCAATTGTCGAAACCGATTGTAAGGGGAGGCCTTCAGCTTCCCGACATAAAAAACTACTACCATGCCATCCTTTTAAATAGAATTATAGATTGGACGAGATACCGAGAGATTAAACAATGGGTGAAGTTGGAAGGCCTGTACGTACACCAATTCCCAGGAATATTTCCCTGGCTACCCTCCCCCCCCAAACTGCCCAAGCCTCATCCCACCATTACACCTACACTTGCTAAGTGGAAGTCAATGCGCGCACTACCTTACATCTCATCTAAATTTAGTCCCCTGACGTCCTTCCTGGCCAACCCTGAATTTGCCCCGGGACTTAATCCAGCCCACTTCTCGCGCTGGGCATCAACAGGTTTGTTCAGGGTTGGCCAGATGGTGTCATCAACTGGAGTTAAGCAGTTCTCGGACCTTAGGACAAAATGGGACATCCCCCAACAGGACTTCTGGAAATTCCTGCAAATAAGACACTTCTTAATATCTAACTCTAATCTCCGGAATGCCGCCAGAGAGATGACCCCCTTCGAGAAACTATGTGTCGCTGTCCAGGACCCGACTCATACTATCTCCACTCTTTACAGGATTGTCTGCAATGCCCAACCTTCCGATGCTACATCTTATGCTGTGGCATGGGAAAGAGACTTGGGCATCTCTCTATCGTGTAGAGACTGGGAAAGAATATGCTTAAAAACCCATACAAGCTCTGTTTGTGTCCAAGTAAGAGAGACTCAATACAAGGTCATGACAAGATGGTACAGACCCCCCTCCCTCCTTCATGCTATATACCCCTCCTCATCGGCACTTTGCTGGCGCTGCTCCTCCCCTTCAGGCACCCTTCTACATATCTGGTGGACATGCCTCCTAATACAGCCCTTCTGGCGGGAAGTTATACACATCTCACAGTGCATCCTTAAGACCCAGATTCCACAGGACCCAGCATTCTGGCTTATCAATCATTCTACAATTCCTGTGTCTCAACACAAACACTCCCTTCTACGACACCTAAGTAATGCAGCACGTGCTGTGATCCCAGCCAAGTGGAGAGCCAACACTCCACCCACGAGTCGTGCATGGTTCACTAAGTTGAACTATTTTATGAGAATGGAGGATCTGTTCCTATCATCGATAGGCAAATCTAGTGAATTCGACACCACATGGGCCCCTTGGTTGGAATACAAATCCTCCCAGGCTTACCTGGATATTCCCTTGGATGGTAATTAAAAAAATTTTCCTAGCCACATTCCATAACCTTATTAAGTGGTATCCCCCCCCCCCCCCCCTCTATGTTCCTAACTCCCTCCGACCTTCTCTTACCCTCTTCCTCTCTTACCTCACCCATCTTTCTATTTCTATCTTAACGCCTTCGGGCGCCCCCTATTCTTTAACTCTTATTATTATACTATTTTACATACTCAAGAGTTATGGGAATGCCCTCACGGATGCGGGTAAAATTTATCTCCTACATCACTAAGTAAACGCCACCCTCAACACACCTATGCTCCTACAGGGATGTTTTCTATTCTTGTTGACATCTGTTTAATGCACTTCAAACCTAATGTATTTGCACTGTTGATGTTGAGGTTTTCATGCCTGTATTTGTGTGGGAGCATTCCCGCTATCTGTTGTTGCATTTAAAACCCTTGAATAAAAAACTGATTAAACAAAAAGAAAACATCCTACAATCACACAGGTAATGGAGAGGAGAGAGAGACACAGGAGGGAGGGAAGGGGTAGACAAAAAGGCAATATAGACATAGAAACGAGAAAAAGAAACAAGACCCACTGGGGGGTCCCGCAATAACAATGAGAATGTAACTTCACGGTAAGTCAAATGGGGCAGTAACCGTATACAGCGAGGAGGATATATCTCCTAGCCAATACCACTATATCGAGCAGCATAGGGGAGGGGGGGGGGGGAGAGGGGATGGGAGGAGAAGGGAGGGGGAGATGGGGGCACGGAGGTGAGGGCCAAGATAATATCAAACAGGTGGAGGTTGAACACAAAACAGGTAGCATGGACATATAACTTCACAAGAACAAACATGTATACATGGGAACGCATAACAGAGAATGTACTTATGTTACTCCAGAGGTACATATACATCACCTATAGGACCAGCGTGGATGTGGTGAACAAGTCCAAATAGACCAACAGAGGATCACATAGTCCACAAGTTTAGGGAAAGAAAAATATGCGGCAACAGAGCAACAAGGGGAGAGGAGAGTTCAAGATCAGATTCAGGAGAGCACAGCTATTTCAGCGATGGGTCAGAGGTGGCGGCTTCCGAAAGATAAGCAGCAGCATCCTCCGGGGTATGAAAGTCCTTAAAGGATGTGCCGTCAAAGATCCTCAGGCGCGCAGGGTAGAGCAGTGTGAATTTTCGGCCCTCCTGGACCAATTTAGAGCATATAGGTGAGAATGCCTTGCGGAGTCTGGTGAGTAACAATTTGGCACCTTCCCAAACAAGATCCCGTACACGACGGGAAGCCGACCAGAGAGCCTCTTTATGGAGAAAGTTGAGACACCGGAACAGCACAGCACGCGGTCGTGATGAAGTGGAGGAGGGACAGGTGGGGCCCGTTCTATGTGCACGTTCCACCACTAGGTCCGAGCAGACATCTAGTATTCCAAGAAGATCAGGAAGAGTATGTCGGAGGAAATGATAAAGAGCCTGTCCCTTAACCGACTCTGGAAGCCGTATAAGCCGAAGGTTATTGCGTAGCGACCTATTTTCCAGGACGTCAATCTTTGACTATACCAGGTTTTCAGATTTCTGCAGTTTAGCAGAGATATCAGAAAGTTCGGCGATTTGTTGGAAATTCTCACCAGCAGTATGTTTTACTTGTAAAACATGTTTAGACAGCTGTTTGTATTGACTTTTGATATCCAAGACAGCCTGCTGTAATGCAGCAGCATGAAAACTGTGTTTGTTCCTGGAATAAAGGCTGGACAGTTTCTTTTACCGCCCTGACAATGTCAGCATAGGATAATTGGTGCCCAGGTACATTTAAGGGCGATGGGGTCCTCGCAGCCGTGGAGCCCACCAGGACAGGAGAGCTGGAGGGGGGAAGAGCTGCAGGAGCAGCGGGTGCAGCCGCTGAGCGGGCTCCGGCATCTATGGAGGCCGCGGCGGTCATTTTAGAAGCTGAGCCGCACCCTCAGACCTGGCGCGGGAGTTCTTTCCCTGCATCACGGGGGCCAGAAAACGGTCCATACAGGGTGGCCGGAGCTGCAGGGGGTGAGCGGGTATGGCAGGCCGCTCAGTGGACGCCCAGAACGGGCGGTATGAGGTTGTTAGTGGCGGCAGGCACCGGAGCTACACGAGCTGCGTGTCACTCCATGCAACGCCGGAACCGGTAGTCTCCATTTATCACTCTTTATCCATCTCCACTTTATCGCTTGTTAAGGCTTAATACATTTGGTCCAAGAAGGCAGTTCATTTTCTAATTTACTGCAGTGGCTAGAAATGTGAGATGAACACTTAAATTAATCTGGCAACAAGCAGTGAACAATTTTGTATATTTTTCTTTTTTTTATTAAAACTATTCTAGCACTCATAGAGAGGCAGACAATACAGTTCTCACTCTTTCACACACATAAAAACTAAAATTTTCTTGTTATAGCTACCACATAAAGTGGTTGCAGGTAGGCACCATCTATGCCCTCCATAGAGATAGCCAGCGACGGATTGGGCCTTAATTCGGCCCTGGCATTTGTTACGGGGGCGCGCCGCACAATGTAAGGGGGCGTGCCGTGAGTCGTGGGGGCGTGAACTCGTGGCACGCCCCCATTACCATGGCAACGGTTGCTGGAGTGCAGTGCACTGGACTCGCGGCACGCTCCCATTTCCATGGAAACCATGGAAGCAGAGAGCCGGAGGCTGCGCTGCGCGCGGCCTTCCTGGCTCTCTGAATGACTGGTTCGGCCCACCTGCCCATCGGCCCTTCTGGCATGTGCCAGAAGTGCCAGATGGCCAGTCAGCATGGAGATAGCCTAAGTCTAAAGTTCCCTGCTATTCTATAGAGACATCACAGAGCTGCACTTGTAGCCTTTGGTCAGTGCAGGTGGCTGTCTGTCGCTGTGGCTGTAATATGTCTCTGCTACTTCTGTGTGGTGGTCTCCTCCATGGGGAAATGTAAATCATTGCCTGCCATTAATGTGAGCTGGCTGCGTTGGGTACTCAGCTTCAAGGTGCATGATGGGAGAGTTGGAGGAACCACTGAACACATGAGGGTGGGGACCTCCAGCAGCTGAACTTCTTCATCGAAAAAAAAATGCATGTAATTGCCCCAGAGAGATAACGTATTCCCCTTAATCTGGCTCTGCTGCAGTGGCATACAATAGGCCCTTCAGAATTTTCAGCTCCAGGCCCATGTGGACACTAATCTGGCACTGGCTTTTGTGCAATCAGCATGTGCTAGTTCCCTGTTTAAAAGCCTGAGAGGCAGTGGTTGGGGTTCTAACCCAGAATGAGGGCGACCCAAGCCCTCAGGTGTGTAGAGGGGCCTGGACTGCACACAGTAGCTTCTTATAATGGGATGTGCTACCTTGCTGGGATTTAGGGGGTCATTCCGAGTTGATCGCTCGCTAGCTATTTTTTGCAGCGCTGCGCTCAGGTCAAAACTCGACAAAACTGCGCATGCATATGCACTGCAATGCGCAGGCGCTTCATACAGGTACAAAACGGATTGGTGCTGGGCGATGGATTTAACAAAGAATCCATTCGCACAGCCGATCGTAAGAAGATTGACAGGAAGAAGGCGTTTATGGGTGTCAACTGACCGTTTTCAGGGAGCGGTTGGAAAAACACAGGCGTATCCAAATGATTGTCGGGCGGGTGACATCAATTCCGGGACCGGACAGGCTGAAGTGATCGCAGTGGCAGAGTAAGTTCAGACCAACTCAGAAATTGCACAAAACTTTTTTGTACTGCTCGGCTGCACAAGCATTCGCACACTTGCAAAGAGAAAATACACTCCCCCATAGGCGGCGATTTTCTGATCACAGCGCTGCAAAAGATAGCTAACGAGCGATCAACTCGGAATTACCCCCTTAGTACTACAATACAGGAACAAGAGTGCAGGTGCACCATACACCATTAAAATTATAACAACCATCATATCTGAGGTTCTTGGCATAGATTTGCCAATATATGAGCCTGCCCATCTACTTCACAGGTGTGGCCAAATAGTTTTGTCCATATACAGTAGTGTGTATACAGGTGTATTCAGGTGTTTCAATCAGACCCGTTGCCACTGATGTTTAAAAGCAAGCATCTAGCCATGCAGTCTTCATTTGCAAACATTTGTGATACAAAATAGGTCATTCTGAAGAGCTCAGTGACTTCTTGCGTGGTACTGTGTGAGGATGCCACCTTTGCAATAAGATGGTTAATTCCTGCTGGATATTCCACGGTAAACTGTGCTATTATTAGAAAGTGGAAGCATTTAGGAACAACAGCAACTCAGCCACGAAGCGGAAGACCACATTCACTAAGCGGGGTCAATGACTGCTAAGGCGCATGGCGTGTAAAAGTCCCCAACGCTCTGCTGATTCCAAAGCTGAAGAGTTCCAAACGTCCACTGGCATTTATGTAAGCTGGGTGTGTGTGAGTGTGTGTGTGTGTGTGTGTGTGTGTGTGGGGGGGGGGTGTAAATGGAATGGGTTTCTATGGCCGAGCATCTGCATGCAAGCCTCACATCACTAGTCCAATGCCAAGTGTCAGATGAAGTGGTGTAAAGCCCCTTATCTCCAGTGAAGGGCAATCTTAATGCTTCAGCATACAAAGACATTTTAGACAATGCTATGCTTCTAAAGGGGGGTACTCACGGAGCGATATTCTAAGCAATCTGACTAGATTGCTTAGAATATAAGCAGGATCGCTCCGTGTGTATCCCATACAGCGATAGCGATGCGCAGCCCCGCGCATCGCTATCGTTGGTGCTAGATTGGCCTACCGGGCAGGCCAATCTAGTGGGTCGGTCATCTCACCCGCTGGGTGAAATGAGCGCCCCCCCCATCTATGCTGAGCGGCGGGAGAGATGTGTGCTGAGCGGTTCGCTCAGCACACATCTCTCCCGCATCGGCCCGTGTATATGGGCCTTAACAGTTTTAGGAAGGTCCTTTTCTATTCCAACATGACTGTGCCCCAGTGCACAAAGCAAGGACTACAGTATAAAGACATGGGCAAAGATGTAAGCCTGGAGAAGGGATAAAGAAGTGATAAAGCAGTGATAAACGCAAGGTGATAACGCACCAGCCAATCAGCTCTTAACTGTCATTTTTCAAATCCATAATGATTGGCTGGTGCGTTATCACCTTGCTCTTATCACTGCTTTATCACTTCTTTATCCCTTCTACAGGTTAATACATCTGCCCCAAGGCTAGATGAGTTCGGTGTGGAAGTACTTGACTGGCCTACACAGAGCCCTGACCTCAACCCCATCGAGGACCTTTGGGAAGAACTGGAACAGAGGTTTAACATTTTTGCTTTCCACTCCTTTCAATAAAGAATAGCAATCTATTGCCCTGGATTTTGAAGACCACTAGAATTTCACAAACTGTGGTTGAGGCAGTGATGGGAAGCATATACACATGATGTCATCCCTGGACAGTGGCTCAATTTTTATACAAGTATTAAGAACTTTGCAGCAATGTATTAATGGCAATTGTGAATGCCAATTACTGTATGAGATCATTTTTGTTGATGTAGGTAAAAATGTAAGTCTCAGATGGTGGGGCTAGGGAGCAGACTGACTTTTATGATTCAAAAAATGCAGCCTACATCTATTGTCTGTCAACCAAACCCAGTTTGGGCTGAATTTTTGCTGCAGATTAGGCTTTTGATTAACATACAGTACCAATGTGTTAAAACCTTTCCCTCAAAGATCACTCAGTAATTAAGGTGTATTTTTAACTGCGAGTTATCAAGAGCTAAGCAAGGAGTTGAAAATGCCTGTTATTTTAAGCACCCATTTCAGAATCTTCCATATAGCCATTAATCTGTACACAGACAAACCTGACTGGGTGGAATTGGCCTGTTGTGTACCGCATAACGATTTACAGTGTAAATCCTGCTCTGTGGCACACCCATCACATGGGATGGATGACTCCATTGGGTATAAAGAAGAAGCTAACAGATGTATACCACTGGAGCCTGGCTTATTGAGAGGTCACACAGAACAGGCAAGGCACAATAGGAAATACCTGATCTACTTCAATGGAGTTGGTGTCATGGAATACAGTGGGGTATATTTACTAAGGTCCCGATTTTGACCGAGATGCCGTTTTTTCTTCAAAGTGTCATCTCGGTAATTTACTAAGCAAAAATCACGGCAGTGATGAGGGCATTCGTAATATTTTGGAAGTCCTTGGAAAAAATCACGAATCAATACACCATCGGTCAAATACGCCTGCAATTTGGTAGAAATCGGTAATTTACTAAAAAGTGCAAAACACAAACACTGCCGACAATAGCCAAACACTGCCGTGCTAAAATACAAATCGTGAAAAAGTGCTAAAAAAAACAGACCTGCTTTTTTATCCCGTGTTTGTATAGGCATGCACGGATCCATGAGATCCGTGCATGTTTTTCAGTGGGAAGGGGGGGAAATGTTATAAATTTAAAAAAAAAAAATGCGTGGGGTCCCCCCTCCTAAACCAAACCAGCCTCGGGCTCTTTGAGCCGGCCCTGGTTGCAAAAATATGGGGAAAAAATTGACAGGGGTTCCCCCATATTTAAGCAACCAGCACCGGGCTCTGCGCCTGGTCCTGGTTCCAAAAATACGGGGAACAAAAAGAGTAGGGGT
Source organism: Pseudophryne corroboree (assembly GCF_028390025.1). NCBI lineage: Eukaryota > Metazoa > Chordata > Amphibia > Anura > Myobatrachidae > Pseudophryne > Pseudophryne corroboree. The sequence goes on along the minus strand of NC_086446.1, from coordinate 592,447,206 downwards.
CCCCCGTATTTTTGAAACAGCACCGGGCTCCACTAGCTGGACAGATAATGCCACAGCCGGGGGGTCACTTTTATACAGTGCCTTGCGGCCGTGGCATCAAATATCCAACTAGTCACCCCTGGCCGGGGTACCCTGGGGGAGTGGGGACCCCTTCAATCAAGGGGTCCCCCCCCTACTCAGCCACCCAAGGGCCAGGGGTGAAGCCCGAGGCTGTCCCCCCCATCCAATGGGCTGCGGATGGGGGGCTGATAGCCTTTGTTCAAAGTGATTGATATTGTTTTTAGTAGCAGTACTACAAGGCCCAGCAAGCCTCCCCCGCAAGCTGGTACTTGGAGAACCACAAGTACCAGCATGCGGCGGAAAAATGGGCCCACTGGTACCTGTAGTACTACTACTAAAAAAATACCCCAATAAAGACATCACACACACACCTTGAAAGTATAACTTTAATACATCCATCCACACCTCCATATATACATACTTACCTTATGTTCCCACGCAGGTCGGTCCTCTTCTCCAGTAGAATCCATGGTGTACCTGTAGAAAAAATTATACTCACATAATCCATGGTTGAAGGCTCCTCTGCTTGTAATCCTTTTGTAATCCAGGTACTTGAAAAAATAAAAAAACGCACACCCAACCACGAACTGAAAGGGGACCCATGTTTTCACATGGGACCCCTTTCCCCGAATGCCAGAAACCCACTCTGACTGATGTCTAAGTGGGTTTCTTCAGCCAATCAGGGAGCGCCACGTTGTGGCACCCTCCTGATCGGCTGTGTGCTCCTGTACTGTCTGACAGGCGGCACACGGCAGTGTTACAATGTAGCGCCTATGCGCTCCATTGTAACCAATGGTGGGAACTTTGTGGTCAGCGGTGAGGTCACTTTCGGTCAACCGCTGACTACAAAGTTCCCACCATTGGTTACAATGGAGCGCATAGGCGCTACATTGTAACACTGCCGTGTGCCGCCTGTCAGTCAGTACAGGAGCACACAGCCGATCAGGAGGGTGCCAAACGTGGCGCTCCCTGATTGGCTGATGGAACCTTCTTGGACTTAAGTCAGAGGGGGTTCCTGGCATTCGGGGAAAGGGGACCCATGTGAAAACATGGGTCCCCTTTCAGTGCGAGGTCGGGTATCCGTTTTTTAATTTTTACAAGTACGTGGATTACAAAAGGATTTACCGAGGAGCCTAAGACACTGGATTATGTGAGTATAATTTTTTCAACAGGTACACCATGGATTCTACTGGAGAAGAGGACCGACCTGCGTGGGAACATAAGGTAAGTATGTGTATATGGAGGTGTGGATGGATGTATTAAAGTTATACTTTCAAGGTGTGTGTGTGTGTTGTCTTTATTGGGGTATTTTTTTAGTAGTAGTACTACAGGTACCAGTGGGCCCATTTTTCCGCCGCATGCTGGTACTTGTGGTTCTCCAAGTACCAGCTTGCGGGGGAGGCTTGCTGGGCCTTGTAGTACTGCTACTAAAAACAATATCATTCACTTTGAACAAAGGCTATCAGCCCCCCATCCGCAGCCCATTGGATGGGGGGGACAGCCTCGGGCTTCACCCCTGGCCCTTGGGTGGCTGGGGGGGGGGACCCCTTGATTGAAGGGGTCCCTACTCCCCCAGGGTACCCCGGCCAGGGGTGACTAGTTGGATATTTGATGCCATGGCCGCAAGGCACTGTATAAAAGTGACCCCCGGCTGTGGCATTATCTGTCCAGCTAGTGGAGCCCGGTGCTGGTTTCAAAAATACGGGGGACCCCTACTCTTTTTGTCCCCCGTATTTTTGGAACCAGGACCAGGCGCAGAGCCCGATGCTGGTTGTTTAAATATGGGGGAACCCCTGTCCATTTTTTCCCCATATTTCTGCCACCAGGATCGGCTCAAAGAGCCCGAGGCTGGTTTGCCTTAGGAGGGGGGACCCCACGCAATTTTTTTTTAACATTTAAACTTTTTTTTTTTTTTTTAACAAGGTGCACAATGAAGCCCAGCACGGATCTCTCAGATCCGGCCGAGATTCATTGTATTAAAGTCGGCAGTGTTTTACAAGTCACTCACGTAAAACACTGCCAAAAAAAACGAATGACATCGGCATCGGAAAACCCGAAAATGCAGAATACGGCAGCTTAGTAAATTAGTCGTAATCAATTCAAAAAGTTACATATTTACACTTTCGATGTCATTCGTGATTGAACTTTGACCTCAAACGGGAAAATACGAATCTTAGTAAATTTACCCCAGTGTTTGAATTTAAACTTCTTTATTTCTGTTTGGATATTAACATTTTACATTTTTTTATCTAAACTATTTTCCTGGTTGAATTTGTACTTACCATGTGACTTAATAATAATATGCCCTCCCTGTCATCTGCCATCTTCAAAGGTCAACTTGCTCCCAGATTTACATTAAATTTGATGTTGCTCAGGGATGGCTCATAAACCTTCTGGTCCACAGTAAAGTTGAGCATATTATAGTACCAGAGGTGAGGTGCGCAAATGTCATCTATCCCAGCTTCAGATTTCTTTGAAGACTCAGTTTTGTTAAACCCCCCCTTTTTTTAATAACAATGGGGAATATGTAATCGAGTCCGTGCGGGATGTCAGCCAATCTCAGATGTTTTCTTTTTCAAGTGGCAATCAGTTACAAGGCAAAACCATACCCTGTAAATGATTGCGGCTTTAAAATAAACTTTCAAGATTAGCACCTCTGTCAAACTCAGACCCTATTACATATGCCCCAGTGTGTAGATTTTGTATTTTTTTTGCTTACAACTTCCAATTTGAGTAATGGGGCTAGCTAATATTTCCAATAGCCTCCATGGCCATTGCACTATTTTGCTTGTTAGAATAATCTATAGATTTGCACTTCCACAAGCATACTTTAGCTGTACACATTATGCCTCAGTGTACTCCCTTACGAATTTGGGATTCTGGGCCTAATTCAGCATGAGTTGTTTTTTTTGAAAAATCACAAAACTACAACTCCGTTCTCCAGCATGTGAGGGGGGTGGGGGTGGGCACCCACCACAGGGCAAGGCCATCCTGCATGCTGGGTCCTCCCTCCACACTATAGTGCGAGCGCATCTGTAACCAGCTATGCACTTGCATGTTTAGGGTAGCTGCCTGCCTCCACAGCCTAGCTGCGAAGGCAGTCGTCGGGCCACCATGTTTTGGGTCACAGCGGCTTCTGCCCACCAAAAGGTCTGGACATGCCTCCGTTGTCTGGACCCAGCCCCTCCCCAACGCCACATTGCCACCTCCAAAACAAAGCGATGCTGTTATGATTCCAGTACTTCTGACCAGAGGAGATCTTATGACAACGGCCAGAGTACTGGAAGGGAATGCTGGTCACGGGAGCAGGAAAGCCTAGTAACCCCTGGCGCCCTAACTCCGTTGTCTCGCCCGTGTTATCAGAAATCCCCTGCGAGACTATGGTTGCTTGAGCCCATGGCAGCCGCGTTTGAAGGGCGGATTATGTCTGCCCAACTCCGATGCCCCCTCAGGTCTTAATGGGAGACAAAGGGAAATCCGAGACAGGGTGATAACAAGGGGCCCTCTGACTAAACAACCAGGCCAGGGGCTACAAGCTAACTAAACTTAAACCAGAAGTATGTGCGGACAAACCGCCAGGGAAAAGGACAACCAAAATCCACTAATCCGTTACTCCTACCCAGCACCGCTGGATACCAGAGTGGATTAGTGGGAGCGGAATCCTCCGCAAAAGCTCCGAGACTCAATATAACAAATAATAAATAGTAAGCGGTCAAGCCGCAACACACGGCTACGCCGCGACTCACGAACACCACAGGATGTTAAAGGTGCTCGGTCAGGACTCCAGGAACAGATGACAACTTCCGAGTACTGGACCACTGAGGACAGGAACGACCGGATGGAGCAGGACTGGAAACACTCTCTGCAACAGATACAGCAAACAGGAAGCTATTACCGGCGTCTGTGAGAAGTCCTGAGAGTGCCTTTAAATGGAAGCCCTCCAATCAGGTGCCAGACAGGGCTAATTACAAACATGCCGTGCAGCTGTCATACTGCACGGCCAGGAAACAAGTGTGGTAATTAACTTTGGACCCAGCAACGGGGAACGCGGTCCGACAGTGGCGTCCCCGTTGCTAGGGTCTGTGCGGCTCCGTGCGCCCGGCGTCTAGCGTTGCCAGGGAGCCGGCGGCTGTCCGCGTACGGCGTCCCTGGTTGCTAGGCGCTGGGCCGCACTGACGAGCGGACCCTCGGCGCCTAACAGTACCCCCCCCTTGAGGAGGGGTCAAGGAACCCCTAAAGCCAGGTTTCCGAGGAAATTCTCGAAAAAATGCCCTCTTGAGCCTCGGGGCATGGAGATCCTTATCCAGGACCCAAGACCTTTCTTCTGGACCATAACCTCTCCAGTGTACCAGAAAATAAAGCCGACCCCGGGACAACTTGGAATCAAGAACCTTCTCCACCAAGAACTCCTGATGACCCTGTACATCTACTGGTGATTTCCCCTGAGAGATCTTTCGAGGAAATCTACTGGAAGAAACGTATGGTTTCAACAAGGAGCAATGGAACGTATTTCCGATCCGGAGAGCTCTTGGTAAACGTAACCGGAAAGCAACTGGATTGATTTTTTTAATAATATGAAATGGTCCAATAAATTTGGGACCCAATCTGGCTGAGGTTTGTCGAATTTTAATGTTGCGAGTCGACAACCATACCCTATCTCCTACCTTAAAAGTGCAAGGCCGCCGGAGCCTGTCAGAAAAATTTTTGTCCCGAAATGCCGCTTTTCTGAGAGCAAGGTGCACTTTTCTCCAAATGAGTCTGAGATGAGAGGTTAAGGTTATCGAGGAGACAGAGGAATGTTGAAAAAAGGAATTAGCTCTGGGGTGAAAACCAAAAACTGTAAAGAATGGAGACACATTGGTGGAGGAATGACAGGAATTGTTGTAAGCAAACTCCGCCAAAGGAAGAAACTCAGACCAATCATTTTGGAGTTTGGCTGAGTACAAACGCAAATACTGTTTTAATGATTGATTAACTCGCTCAGTCTGACCGTTGGATTGGGGATGGTAGCCAGACGTCAAAGACAATTTCATCTTTAATGAGGCACAAAAAGACTTCCAAAATTGTGCAATGAATTGTGGACCCCGATCAGAAACAATATCAGTAGGTAACCCATGGAGTCTGAAAACATGACGGAGGAACAAAACTGCCAATCCCTGGGCAGATGGCAGTCGGGGAAGAGCAATGAAATGGGCCATCTTGCTAAAACGGTCCACTACTACCCATATGACTCGGCATCCGGCTGACAGAGGGAGGTCTACCACAAAATCCATGGAAATATGAGACCATGGCCTGAGAGGAACATTCAAGGGCATAAGTTGCCCGATAGGCAAGGAACGGGGAACTTTATGCTGTGCACAGACCTGACAAGAAAAAACAAACTCCTTAATGTCTTTAGAAAGACCAGGCCACCATACTGAGCGGGAGACTAATTCCAAAGTCTTAGAGATCCCCGGATGCCCGGCAACTTTGCTATCATGAAACTCAGTCAAAACAGTTGCTCTCAAAAACTCAGGGACATAAAGACGACCAGCAGGAGTATTTCCAGGAGCTTGATGTTGAAGCTGCTTTAACTGGGTAAATAAATCTTGTGTGAGGCCTGCCCGAATGACTGAAGACGGAAGTATGGGAGTAACAGGACTGTTATCATGAACTGGAAGAAAACTGCGTGATAGGGCATCCGCCTTGGTATTCTTGGAACCTGGCCTGAAGGTGATAATGAACTTGAAACGAGTAAAAAATAAAGCCCAACGAGCCTGCCGGGCATTCAGCCGTTTAGCTGATTCGATGTACTGAAGATTTTTGTGATCAGTCAAAACTGAAATGGTATGTGTTGCTCCCTCAAGCCAATGCCTCCACTCCTCGAAAGCCCATTTAATAGCCAGTAATTCCCGGTTACCAACATCGTAGTTGGATTCAGCAGATGAGAATTTCCTGGACATAAAGGCACAAGGATGTAATTCTAGAGAGTCCGGATCCTTCTGAGACAGGATAGCCCCTACTCCAACCTCCGAGGCATCAACCTCAACAATGAAAGGCAATTCTGGGTTGGGATGTCTGAGGACTGGGGCTGAGACGAAGGCTTGTTTCAAGGCCTGAAAAGATAACTCAGCTTCACGAGACCAACTGGTTGGATCCGCTCCCTTCTTAGTAAGTGCCACAATGGGAGCAACCAGGTTGGAAAAAGAATGAATAAATCTTCTATAATAATTCGCAAACCCTAAAAAGCGCTGAATTGCTTTTAAGTTGGTGGGTTGCGCCCAACTAAGGATGGCTTGGAGCTTCTTTGGTTCCATACAGAATCCCCGAGGGGAAATAATGTACCCCAAAAAGGATACCTCCGTGACATGAAATTCACACTTCTCCAGCTTGGCATATAGGTGATTTTCACGTAATTTTTGAAGAACCTGACGCACCTGGGTAACATGTTGTTCAATAGAGTCAGAATAGATCAAGATATCGTCTAAGTAAACGACCACGAATCTTCCAAGAAAATCACGGAGCACGTCGTTAATGAGATCCTGGAAAACTGCAGGAGCGTTAGACAGGCCGAATGGCATAACCAGATACTCGTAGTGACCCGACTGAGTACTGAATGCCGTTTTCCACTCATCTCCTGACTTGATTCGGATGAGGTTATATGCTCCTCTCAGGTCAATCTTAGAAAAAATCACAGCCGAACGTAGCTGATCAAAGAGGACAGAAATCAGCGGCAAAGGGTAAGTATTTTTTACTGAGATCTTATTCAAGGCTCTAAAGTCAATGCAAGGTCTGAGTGATCCATCTTTCTTCTCCACAAAGAAGAAGCCTGCACTTAACGGGGATTTAGATGGCCTGATAAATCCTTTCCCTAGGCTCTCTTTAACATACTCATTCATGGCCACAGTTTCTGGTCCGGACAATGCATATAACCTTCCCTTTGGCAATGTGGCACCAGGAATTAGCTCAATAGCACAATCATAAGGCCGATGGGGAGGCAGAATGTCTGCATTGCCCTTGGAAAATACATCAACAAAATCCTGGTATTCCACTGGAATGGGTTCGGGAATGGCAGCAGCTATTCTGATGGGAAACGTAATACATTCCTTATTACAGATGGTACCCCATTGTGAGATCTCCCCCGACTGCCAATCAATGATGGGATTATGAAAGGCCAGCCAAGGGTGACCCAGAACCACTGGAACTGCAGGGCAATGGGTAAGGAAAAATTCAATCTTTTCGGAATGAAGAGCTCCTACCGAAAGTAGAACAGGGGGTGTACAGAGGGAAATAACCCCATTGGACAAGGGACTCCCATCTAAACCATGCATGGTGATACGCCTACCCAAGGTTAACTGAGGAATACCTAAGGCCTTGGCCCACGTTAAGTCCATAAAGTTCCCTGCAGCTCCACTGTCAACAAAAGCCGACACCGAAGAACAGAGGCTGTCAAAGGAAACTTTAGCTGGGACTAACAGGGAATTATTCGAGGAGATAAGCTGCAGACCAAAGTGAACCCCCTCACAATTCACTTGGTCGAGGCGTTTCCCGACTTGTTCGGACAATTACGGGCAAAATGTCCCTTACCCCCACAGTACAAACAAAGACCAGAATTTTGCCTTCTGGTTCTTTCTTCAGGAGACAGCTTGGAGAGACCCATCTGCATGGGCTCCTCTAAGTCCACAGGAATGGAAAAAATACAAGGAGAAGACCCGACAGGTGCTCCTTTTTCAGCCCTCCGCTCTCTGAGACGACGATCAATCTTAATAGAAAGCTCCATGAGTTTATCGAGAGTCTCAGGAGCGGGATACTGAAGGAGACTGTCTTTTATAGACTCAGATAAGCCGAGGCGAAACTGACTGCGCAGGGCGGGGTCATTCCAGCCACAGTCGTTCGACCAACGGCGAAACTCCGTACAATAAATCTCTGCGGGATTCCTACCCTGTCTGAGAGCACGCAACTGACTCTCGGCGGATGCCTCTCTATCAGGGTCATCATACAAAAGCCCTAAAGACCCCAGAAAGGCGTCTACAGACAATAATGCCGGATCCTCTGTTCTTAAACCAAAAGCCCAGGTCTGGGGATCCCCCTGAAGTAAAGAAATAATAATTCCGACCCGCTGAGATTCCGTACCTGAGGAGATTGGTCTTAAGCGAAAATAAAGTTTACAAGACTCTTTAAAATTAAAAAACTGCTTCCTATCACCAGAAAAACGGTCAGGCAAATGCATTTTCGGTTCAGGGACGACCCTCGGGGAAGTCCGTAAAAGATCTTCCTGCGACTTCACCCGAAGGGAAAGATCCTGAACCATCTGAGTAAGTTCTTGAATCTGGCTAACTAGAAGCTGGCCAGAATTTGGCCCTAAACCAGTGGGATTCATGAGGCCGACAAATCTTCCAAACTGAAATAAGGGAAAAAATCAAACCTTGTTTAATTTTAAATTTTGGTGTGGCCGGTAATAATGTTATGATTCCAGTACTTCTGACCAGAGGAGATCTTATGACAACGGCCAGAGTACTGGAAGGGAATGCTGGTCACGGGAGCAGGAAAGCCTAGTAACCCCTGGCGCCCTAACTCCGTTGTCTCGCCCGTGTTATCAGAAATCCCCTGCGAGACTATGGTTGCTTGAGCCCATGGCAGCCGCGTTTGAAGGGCGGATTATGTCTGCCCAACTCCGATGCCCCCTCAGGTCTTAATGGGAGACAAAGGGAAATCCGAGACAGGGTGATAACAAGGGGCCCTCTGACTAAACAACCAGGCCAGGGGCTACAAGCTAACTAAACTTAAACCAGAAGTATGTGCGGACAAACCGCCAGGGAAAAGGACAACCAAAATCCACTAATCCGTTACTCCTACCCAGCACCGCTGGATACCAGAGTGGATTAGTGGGAGCGGAATCCTCCGCAAAAGCTCCGAGACTCAATATAACAAATAATAAATAGTAAGCGGTCAAGCCGCAACACACGGCTACGCCGCGACTCACGAACACCACAGGATGTTAAAGGTGCTCGGTCAGGACTCCAGGAACAGATGACAACTTCCGAGTACTGGACCACTGAGGACAGGAACGACCGGATAGAGCAGGACAGGAAACACTCTCTGCAACAGATACAGCAAACAGGAAGCTATTACCGGCGTCTGTGAGAAGTCCTGAGAGTGCCTTTAAATGGAAGCCATCCAATCAGGTGCCAGACAGGGCTAATTACAAACATGCCGTGCAGCTGCCATACTGCACGGCCAGGAAACAAGTGTGGTAATTAACTTTGGACCCAGCAACGGGGAACGCGGTCCGACAGTGGCGTCCCCGTTGCTAGGGTCTGTGCGGCTCCGTGCGCCCGGCGTCTAGCGTTGCCAGGGAGCCGGCGGCAGTCCGCGTACGGCGTCCCTGGTTGCTAGGCGCCGGGCCGCACTGACGAGCGGACCCTCGGCGCCTAACAGATGCTGCCCTGTCGCCACCCATCGCCGGCTCTTAATCTGTGATTGCATGCGATCACAGTTTAAGTCCTTCGGACGTGTGCAGTGGCGTGCATGCATGCTCAGAAGTGCTGCGATTTCCACACTTGTCGTGTAAAGCTGAATCAGGTCCTCTGTTCAGAAGTAATTTGTTCTGTAAAAGAGTCAGTGTAGAAGTTTTCTTGACATATCAGCAACAAAATATTTTAGTTTTTAATCATAACCATAGCACCACGCATCCTGTACGTAATCCTGCACTTCATACGTAATCTATCGTTGTTCAGACTTAATTCATATAACCCCTTTCTCAACAATTTTATGCGTTTGCAACCAACCACATTACAATAAGATGTACATTAAGGTGGTAGACTAAAAACAAGAAAAGTGTAACCTGGCGCTAATAAAGGCTGTAGCCGACCTGTATTATTAATGGTATACTACCACAATTACAATCAATAAGCAGCAGTAGGAAAATTAGAGTTGGGGTCACAAGTCTATTAAAAACACCTGGAACACCAGGTGTATACAATAAGAACACTAGAACCTTGCCCCCTGCGCTATAAATCAAAATAATTAAACGGTACGGCTGAGATTCAAATGATTCCGATTCCAATAATCTATATAAAGAAATGTTTTTACATACATTTGACCAGTCATTATGGTGGCCAATCCCGGGATTGGGATCGGTGGGATCCTGGAATTTAGGCCCAAAAACGGGCGGGATTCAATCCCGGGATTGGAAGGTCCAATCCCGGGGATTGAGGGATCAGCGTTGAGCATCCACAGGATGCTCAGACAGTGCCTGGCTTCCTCCTTCCGGCTAACCCGGCGCAGCGTGAGGTGACACTGCGCCATCAGCTGTGCACTGAGTGAGTGCAGGAAGAGATTCCCACCTGCCTGCCCTCGGTATATGGTTAGTAAAGTGTGCGGGGCAGGGCGAGGGGGAGGCCACACAGATAAAAGCCAATCCCGGTTATCCCGGGAATCCCGGGATTGGCCATTTTTCAATCCCGATACCCGCGATTGAAAAAATGGTCAGGGATTGGCTTCCCTACCGGTCATATAATTAATAAAAAAAAAAAAAAAAATCACATTTCATATTAAATATCACTATGGAGGTGGATCCAAATTAATATATGTGCACAAAATATCTAAAAAATATATATAAAAAACTATTAATGAACTAAAAGATATTGCTTAGGAAGTCCATATTCCTTATTGTGGAACTAGTATAACATCTGAATAATGAATGTTTCCACCATGGATTTTAGCTCAGTTCCTTTAATAATATGCCTGTATAGATAATAACAACGTAGTGTGTTTTAGTTGCTCCAAATCAGAGCCTTACGTGTGGTCTCCACAAGCAATTAAATGTGGCAAGGAGGATTCCTATTATCGTAAGAGGTAGGCTCTGGCTGCGGGATCCGGCGCTCTGCTGGCACCTGTAGCATGAATCCCTCCCGTCCTCTACGCTCTGTGAGCTCCGTCCTCGTGTGCTGCATGCACCAGTAAGCGGTCTCCTCGCGGCTCTTAGTGGACTTATCAGAAAGCAATATCAAAGTCCAATAAAGGGGTCTAATACTTTCTGACGCGTTTCGCTCCTTTTCAAGGTGCTTTATCAAAGAATGTTTTTTAATTATTTTAATTTATAGCGCAGGGGGAAAGGTGGTAGACTGAACCAGCTGAACCAACAGAAAACCATATATGGAGATGGACATAGAAAAATAATTTCCATCACATGATTAGAAATAATATATATCATACCATATAGAAAGCATACAACATTTAGCGGACTACATAAATTCCATAGCGGTCCAAGTAATTATACATAGTGGATATATAAAAGCATGTGGAATAGTAGAGTGGGGGGGGGGGGGGGGGTTTCTTCAAAGTAGTAATATTTGAGTTGATGTGTAATCTTCTCTATGTAATTGTGTAATCTTCTCTATGTAATAGACACAAAACAACTGTACAGCATTGGGAATGTGGTTGAGAATGACCTTTAATGACAACACACTACAAATAAGCCAAAAATAATAATATTTGGTGAAGGACATTACCCTATCCATTTATGGCCCATATATCCACAATACATGGTGATGGACATTGCCCTATACCTTCACCCAGGGCTTAAAGTGGTCCTGGTGAGGTGGTGGAACTCATGGAGGAGGACCATGGAGGCACCAGGACCTAAGGAAGGAGTAGGTGGCTGCAGCTCATCAGTAACACTAGAGCCGCCAGTATCATCGATTGACGCAGATGATGGGGTGGGCTTTTCTGTTGGAATTACTGTGCAGGGCAATGGAGATGGTGAAACTAGTTTCCCCTACCATTACAGGTGGTGGAACTCAGTTCCACCTCGTTCCCCCCCACTTTAACCCCTGCCTTCACCCATCTAACACCCTGTTCAGTAGACAGCTGATGATGAACGTCCTGTTGCCATGTTTGCCATCTAATCATATAAGGAAGATTTTTGTGCTAAAACCCTCTGGAGACATGGGGGCTGTTTTTGAGTCTCATGTAGGTTACAAAGCACACTGATTTTGTGGATTTCAGCAAACTGCAAATGTGCCAAAGAAAGAAATAGGCTTCTGCACCAGATCAGGTCCCCGCACATGGACAGAGAATGCTAGTGCATATGGATTGATTGATCTATCCAACATCGGAACACACTTTCCATCAAATGTGCATTTCTGGGCAATAACTGGGCAAAACTGTTCTGTCTCGTGGGATTGGCTTGTCAGGTGACTTCCTTGCTCAGTTGCAGCATGCAGATGGAGATGGGATGTCTGTTTGAACCAGATTTTTTGCACCCAGCATGGGCCTGTGGTAGGTCCTGATACTAATCATGACATCTGTGGCAGTGGACATAACAACAGTGTGCAGGATAAACTTCCACATGCAGCCTCACGCCTATTTAGCATACAGTACAAAAGCTGATTCCCACATTACCATAATGCAGTAACAGACATCCGTGGCCAGACGTAGATAAGTGTGAGTCAGAATCAGTCCCCTGATGTCTGGTGATGAAGGTGGTGGGTTGAGATGGTGCACTGTGGCTGTGTAAGACTGCAAAGGTTGTAGAAAAGTACAAAACTTGCTATAAGTGGCACCAAGCATCTAGTATTAAACCTTTCTAAAAAGTGGAGAGGTTGCACAGCAACCAATCACGTTCTACCGCTCATCTTATAGAATATACTTGATAAATTCTAGCTGGAAGCTGATTAACTGCTATTAACAGCGGGTGGTGGATGATAGATCGATAGTGACTAGGTCGACACCATATGGTCAGCATGCTTTTAATTGACAAGTACAAAAGGTCAACAGGTAGAAAAGGTTGACATGACATTGGCAATACTCATATGGTTAGCACAAGTTGTTATTTTTTAAACTCATCATTTACCATCCACGTGGACTACAATTGGTGAACACAGGGGTAGTGGAGCGAGGCACCTTGCCCAAAGTGTGGCAAACAAACATGTTTCTACTAATTTGTATAAGATATACAAAATTACACATACAAAAAAAATTGTGTTGACCATTTCCATGTCGACCTGTCGACCTTTTATATTGTCTACATTTTACATGTCGAGTTTTTGGCCCAGTCGATCTAATGCATGTTGACCATATGGTGTTAACCTATTCACTGTCAATCTCAAAAATCCATACCCATGTCCATCTCTCCAGTCTTTACAAGGCGTAATACATCTCGCTCTTAGGACCCAATTCAGAGATGTGCGTAAATCCGATGTTTACACATCTCTGATGTTTTGGATCTGTGCATGTGCTGTATCCGCAATCCACATGTGCAGATCCAGGGCGGTGAAGTAACTCGCAGTGCCCCAAATGTGACAGTGTCTTGGATGCAACTTCGGCTTCAGCAGACTGAATTTCCCGGGATCCGGTCTCTAGGTCGACAAGACTTAGGTTGACAGTGTCTAGTCCGACCACTTTTTGTTGACAGTAAGTAGGTTGACATGGTTACTAGGTCGACAGAGATTCTAGGTCGACATGTACTAGGTCAACATGACAAAAGGTCGACATGAGTTTAAAAAATAATAATTTTTTTTAACTTTTTCATATTTTACGATCCACGTGGACTACAATTGGGAACGGTAACCTTTGCCGAGCGCAGCGGTAGCGAAGTGAGGCACACGATGCACTGATTGGGGTTCCCCGTCACTCTACGAAGAAAACGATACCCAAAAATTTGTAAAAACTTATGTCAACATTTTTTATGTCGACCTAGAGTCCCTGTCGACCTAGAAACCATGTCGACATACTTACTGTCGTCCAATAGTGATCTAAATCTATTCTATCTAACATACCACACCCAAATTTCCCGTCAATCCTAAATAAACTGAGGGTTACACAGATGACCGATGTTCATGCAGATGATCCGATGCTGCGTCCTCTGATGTAGCAGCATATCAGAGAAGCTGTCAGGAGGCATCTAGTAACACAAGACTAATCCTGAGACAGATTATTAGCGCACTAAAGCCCCGTACACATGGGAGAGATGTGTGCTGAGCGATCTAGCACAGACCGCTCAGCACACATCTCTCCCCCCGCTCAGCATGATGTGTGCTGAACGAGGGGGGCACTCGTTTCAACCAGCGGTGAAACGAGCAATCTCACTAGATTTGGCATGCATGCATGCCAAATCTAGAGCCGGCACCCTACTAGTCAGATTACTTAGAATTTAAGCATGGATCTTTCCGTGTGTACCCCCCCTTTAGACACAGCGGCTGTGTGATATGCGCCTATCACTGAATCAGACCCATAGCTCTGTAAAGGTTAAACAGAAAATTCAAATTCCAGTCATAGAATGCACACTAATAGGCCCATAGAATTATAAATACATCAATAAAAGAAGTAAACAGTATTATGTAAAAAAATATATATTATATAAATATATAACCATATAATCCAAAATAATTGTTTCCCACACTGTATATATTACAGTAGCTGTTTGCCTGGCAGTGTAACACAAACGCTGCATAAATGCATGACGGAAAATCATATTTCAGAAGTGCTTAGTTGTTGCTTACTGAAATTCGGATATTAGGGGCTGAGAAATGATAAATGGGGCAGAGGGCTTGATTGTGCTGTTAGGAAAGTTCCAGTTCTAATAACTGCTGCTGTATAATATGCATCATGTTATTGTCAGGCTCTGAATTCAGCAGAAAGAAAAAAGGATGTTTCAGGCCAGGTAACATTAACAAGGAACAGCAGAAGAAGGCAGGCAGGGCAGGGAAGGTGGGTCTTCAACCTGTGGTCCTCCAGCTGTTGTGGAACTACACATCCCAGCATGCCCTGCTCAGTTTAGCATGCCTTAATAGCAAAACTGTGACAGGGCATGCTGGAATGTGCAGTTCCACAGCAGCTGGAGGGCCACAGGTTGAAGAGCCATGGGACAGATTATTATGTTAGCTCAGGAAAATATACTTTTTAAACAGGGAGAAGACTACTTTGCTACTTATTTTCTATACTCAACATGTAGATTGCAGCACTGCTGTCTTTTCTGTTTGTCTTAACCTATGGGTGGCCACCTATCAATAGCTGCATGAATCTTTTTTTTTTTTTATTGTGTACATTTTTATTAATTTTTCCAAAATACATCTCTAAAAACAGAAGAAGAAAAAAACAGACATAGTAATAACATAGTTGAATAAAGGCAAATTGCCCATCGTGTTCAACCTTTTTTAAGTTGTGATGATTCTACATACTCGCTGAATAAAGTTTTATGACTCGTTAGCTACTATAACTCATGTTACCCCCGGATTAACCACATTGAGATTTTAAGTACTATAACCTTGGATATCTTTTTCATTCAGAAATGTATCCATTCCTTTTTTAAATCCAATTACAGAGTCCGCCATTACCACCTTCCCTGGCAGGGAATTCCACATCCTGATTGCCCTAACAGTGAAGAACCCTTTCCTCCGTTGCGTTAGGAACTTTCTCTCCTCCAGCCGCAGCAAGTACCCACGTGTCCTAAAGTGTGTTCTTTTAATAAATAATTCCTCTGATAATTTTGTGATGTCCCTTTACATATTTGAAGATATTAATATCTCCTCTTAGGCGCCTCTTTTCTAGTGTATACATATTCAGCCTAGTAAGTCTTTCCTTATAGTCCAGTCCTTCTAGGCCTTTAATCAATTTAGTAGCTCACCTTTGAACACTTTTGAGTTCACTGATGTCTTTTTTACACAATGGTGCCCAAAACTGAACACAATATTCAAGATGCGGACGTACCAATGCCTTATACAGCGGCATGATTACATCCAAGTCCCTTGTCTCAATTCCCCTTTTTATGCACGCTAGCACCTTACTTGCCTTCTTTACTGCGTTATGACATTGTGTATGGTTATTAAGCCTATTATCAATGAATACCCCCGAATCTTTTTCCAACTCTGTTTCCCCTAGGCCAGCGGTGGCCAACCTGTGGCTCTTGAGCCGCATGTGGCTCTTTCTTTATTCAAATGTGGCTCCCAACACTCTAAATCATGTGACCACAACGGATACAGAAACCGCTGCACTCCATCCAGATAAGCAGCAGCACTACAGGGACTAAAAACTAAAGGAGTCGGATACTAGAGGTGAGACACCCACAAGCAAACAGAGGACACAT